>NC_052511.1:52552623-52593005 GCF_014356525.2 Nilaparvata lugens | reverse complement strand
CCTCACAATAAACTTCAAAAGCTGATACTGAAGTATGTTTTGCCTCGCACACTACTAACACGTATGCCAAAATTTATCACAGATTCCACTAAAAACCCACGAAAACTGACTTGTAACGGGGAGCTCGACTGTCGAACGTTAGCCTGAAAGCATCCTTATCTTATCACTGAATAAATAACGAGAAAGCTCGAAATAGCTATAAAGTATTCAAGCCAAGCCTAATTATTATGCTGATAAAAACAGTGATTGAAGAGTATAGGTCTATATTATCACTCAAAGTATTACTAGGAGAAATAGGCTACATTCAGTGCCTTTTTTCAACTTTATAATTGTTGGGGTATTAAAACTTTGAATAGAAAACCTCCAGTAGAAAACCTTTGAAGCCATTCATCTTTTCAAATGTTGACAAATAAATCTATTCATTCATTCTACGAGTATCCCTTCTCGTAGTAACAAATGAGAGTTCTCTATTTCCAAACCGTATGCCCTTACATTATCGAGAATTCTGGAAGATCTAGGAGTTCAAAGGTGATGAATTTCTGAAAAAAATTGAAGATAAATATTGTATAAATCGTAGGAGATGTCGATGGGACTTGAAAGTATATACTTTTTAGAAAAAGACTTACAAAGCTGCTCAAGAAAAGATAATATTGTATGTGACCGTAACACACAACTATCACCTGGTTAAAGTATGTGTATATCATTTTTTCCTGAATTAAGAGTGCACTCCTAAAGGATTAAAGATGTTGAACCGGTAAGATGTTCTACTGATTCTATGTAATATACAGACAAGATATGAAGGATGTTGAGAGAAATAATATTATACTCTAATTAATGTTTCCACGTTTTTAATTCCTTATTCATGATCGCTTTATCAAATTGATCAGCATTGAGTAATTGAATTACAAAAGAGCCAGGAAAGCATGTTAATTTTCAATAAGAGAGCAACAGTTATTCGATGAGCAGGCTCTTACAAATCGATCATTCTGAAAGATCCAGCCGTCCAAAAGTATTGAATTTCTAAAAAAATTGAAGATAAATTCTTGTATTAATCGTAGGGGATGTCGATGGTACTGGAAAGTTATGTACTTTTTGAGAAAAAGACTTACAAAGTTGCTCAATTTAACATTGAAAAGATAGGAAGAATATACTTTTAGAGCACCAATGACGTCACACCGACCAGCTGGTTTGGATTTGTCAACGCGCATCTTTTCGTGGCCAGTACCTTGTATTCTGTATACCTTGTATTTTGTATACCAGTACATTGGATAACACCTACTTTTTTCCCAACTTTTCTTTTTCTTCTGCTTCTCCTTCTTTGTCATCTTGTTCTTCTTTTTCTCCAAATTAGAGAATTCTTAATATTTGTCCTTTCATATTGAGTGATAGCTCATTTTACTCAGCTCTTCAAGGCGGTTTCAATGCATATTTCGGTTGCCTGACAAAACCTCACTAGTACCTCTAACCTCACCAGATAGGCTATGTATATTTTAATGAATGCACTGTTGGCTTATTTATTACACTGTTGAAGTATTTTTGGAGCATCCCATTCCAAAAGTTGAGTTTATAATCATTTCATTAAAATACACATGTCTGGTGAGGTTGGTCGTGGCGAAGACATGCGTTAGGGTAGGTAAGGTTCAATCAGGTAACCGATATGCATTGAACCCACCTTGAAGAGCTGAGTAAAATGAACAAATAATTAAATGAATGTTTATTTCCCCAAAAAAACTACAAGATTAATTACGCAACATATTAGATAAATTACAATAATTACATACAAACCTAGTTAGTTACAAAAAAATTTTATAATGTGTCCTCTATTCTACTTGTTTAGTTTTTCTGTGTGAAATTGACCTACTCCACTATGGCATACCATGTTCTAGAGTAAAATGAGCTATCACTAGAATTGATAAGATAAATGATATTGAAATTATTCTCAAATTGGGGACCCCACATCTTTTTGGACAAAAAAAATTAATAAGCTCAATGGCCACCATACATAACTTGTAGTTCCGAATATAATAAAAGAGAAAATTCCGATCTACCTGTACAGACAATAGGGATGTCATAATTCCAAGTTCCAACACAAACGGCAAGTTGCACAAAAGAAAATGTAATTTAATTAACATAAGATGACGTCATCATACAGAGCTGAACAGGGAAGTGGCTGTAGTGGCTCCATTAAGACGTCATCTTATGGTTTGATTTTCTTTTATGCAACTGGCTGATAGAATTTCAATTTGGTTCTCCGTTCCTCGCGATGTCTGTAAGGATTCTTCCAATAGGCATGGTTACAGTATTTTCTTTCGATTGAATTTATGATAATACATAATTTCCAAGCTGATAGGCTGAGTGCAATTGATTTGTTGATGCACTTCATAGATTCAATTTATGATTTTTAAAGTGACATTGGAATTTTTTCATTGATTTTTATTGTTAGCTTCATTAGTAATTTTGGAAGCTATTCTTCCAATAAGCTAGATTTCTTGTTTCAGGATTTGTTTAATGTATAATTCATAGCTTTTCAAATTTGATTAATTGTTTCCATCTATTTCATTAAACTAATCTTTCTCGAAGAAGAGATCATCACACTAAGACACATTATTTTAATTTAGTCTTTGGAAAAAACAACAGCTGAAATACTTTTTTGATACGTATCATCGTTTTTATTACTTTCCTTGCCCTACTACCATAGGTAAGGAAAGTATTGCTTTCCAAAAAAAATTAAGGTACCCCAATTTCAAGTTTTCTATACGTTTCAAGGTCCCCTGAGTCCAAAAACATGATTTTTGGGTATTGGTCTGTGTGTGTGTGTATGTGTGTGTGTGTGTGTGTATGTGTGTGTGTGTGTGTATGTGTGTGTGTGTGTATGTGTGTGTGTGTGTATGTCTGTGAACACGATAACTCCATTCCTAATTAACCGATCGACTTGAAATTTTAAACTTAAGGTCCCTTTACCATGAGGACCCGACAATAAGAAATTCAATAAAATTCAATTCAAGATGGCGGAAAAAATGGCGGATAATTACTAAAAAACCATGTTTTTCACGTTTTTCTCGAAAATGGCTCTAACGTTTTTCTTCAAATTTATATCATGGATAGCTATTTATAAGCCCTATCAACTAGCATGAGTCTCATTTCTGGAAAATTTCAGGAGCTCCGTATATTCTTGAGAAAAATGGCGGAAAATGACTAAAAAACCATGTTTTTCACGGTTTTCTCGAAAACGGCTCCAACGATTTTCTTCAAATTTATACCATGGATAGCTATTTTTAAGCCCTATCAACTGGCATAAGCTTCATTTCTGGGAAAATTTCAGGAGCTCCGTAATATTCTTGAGAAAAATGGCGGATAATGACTAAAAATCCATGTTTTTCACCGTTTTCTCGAAAACTGCTCTAACGATTTACTTCAAATTCATACCATGGATAGATATTCATAAGCACTATCACTGGCATGAGTCTCATTCTGGGAAAATTCCATGAGCTCCGTAATATTCTTGAGAAAAATGGCGGATAATGACCAAAAACCAGGTTTTTCACGGTTTTCCCGAAAACGGCTCTAACGATTTTCTTCAAATTCAAGCCATGGGTAGCTATTCATAAGTCCTATCAAATGACATGAGTTTTCTCCTTGGAAAATTGCAGGAGCTCCGTAATATTCTTGAGAAAAATGGCGGATAATTACTAAAAAACCATGTTTTTCACGATTTTTTCAAAATAACTTGACCGATTATTTTCAAATTCATACCCTGTATAGTTATTTATCAGCTCTATTAACTGGCATGAGTCTTCTTCCTGGGAAACTAATGGGGGGTCCACCCCATCCTTGAGAAATGGACTTTGTAACCTCCTTCTCGTGCATGAGGTAGGTAGGTAGAGCAGTTCATAAAAAGAACACATGGTCGAGATATTTCATCTGTAGAACGCTGTTTTGACGACTTTAAAAAAATGACGACTAAAAAATCATTGAATTTCTCAATTTACACAAAGGAAAAAGTACTCTGAAAACAATTATATATATACACATATACAAAAGTCTGATCGTAGTTTCGAATATGAGCAAGGAAAGTTGTGTGAGTGTACCACAACAGATTTTTCAATAAAGCATTCAAAGCTGCAATTTTCAAAAAAAGTTGTTCACAATAAGAAGGTTAGAACCAAAGAAGAGGTAGAGTTTGTAATCTAATAATATTGTATGTGCTAGAACCCACTACAATGTGCATTTTCCACAATTGTTTCACATGTATTTTCATGTGATTTTCTAGAAAGTGAATATAAGATACTGTAGCTATTCTCTATCTATGAAAATTGTTTATATTGAATATAACAGGAATTATTAGAAAATAAATGAAATAATAAACAGGAATAAATTGTGGAAATAAAAAAAAACTGAAATTCAAAAACCATTTTCAATTTCAATTATTATGGGGGTTATTCATTCACTCATCCATGTGTTAAAGTTAATTTATTATAAGTGATAAATTTAATTAATGCAGAAAGTATTTGTTCAATTCTCTCATTACTCACAAAGATGTAGGAAACTAGAATACAAACAAAAAATAAATATGAAATCCACTTTCAAAAATGAGCAAGCCTTTTTTTGTTCACAATCTTGAAAGAATAAGAATAAGATCCTTATTATCATAGACATTGTTAACAATGCATTGATGAATGTCAAAAATAGGTACTAGATATTACATAATACAATAATTAATATATACAAATAATATTAGCCTACAATATTTGGTCCAGTCAATTACATGAAATTCTTGGATGTTATATAAACTTTCAGCTTTCAGTACAGTTTTCAATTTCCTTTTGAAGAATGTAAGAGGCAGTGCCTTAATTTCTAGTGGTAATGAATTGTACAGTTTAACAGATGTGTACAGAAGATTTTTTGTGAAGTTGTGAACCTGAACTGTTGAACTCTGATATTATTCCTATTTCTGGTTTCATTTCCATGAAAGTCACTATTAATTTAAAAAAAAAATCCAGATTACTATGTACTTAACTAACAATAAATAATACATACAAGAATAGACAGTTAATATTACCAAATTTGTGAAAAAAGTCTACAGTGGGTCCTCATATCAACATTACAAATCAATCTAATTGCTTTCTTTTGGAGTATAAATATTTTGAGACATGAGTACTAGAGCCCTATAATGGTATACCATAGGACAGTAAACTTTGTATTTGAGAAAAATACACATTTAATAATATATTAATATCTACAGTTGACTTTAACCTTCAGCAAGTAGAGTACCTACCTTTGCTATTTTTTTCACTAATTAACTCTGCATGCCAATTAAGTTGGGATCAAGAACAATACCTGGAAATTTTAAAAGTTCAGTTCCTACTTCATTTTTTGAATTTCTATTATAGGTGAACATAATTATTAGCACAACAATCATTAAGGAGTAGAGAGCTATCAACTAGACAATTTTGTACACCTGCTTCGGATTTACAACTAACTTGAGACCAAAATCATCAGCAAAGAGAAATCCTGCTTTATCAGTGCCTTCTATATTACAAATTATGTTGTTAATATATTCATATATTAGGGAGTATTGATCCAAGTATGGAGCCTTGAGGGACCCCATAATGACCTTTCTGCCCTTAGAGAATTGACCATCTTTGTAAACAAACTGGTTGCGGTCCTTTAAATATAGATTGATTTTGAATTGCAGCCATAATAAGAAAATTTTTCAAAAAGTATGTTATGCCTAACAGTATTGAAAGCTTTAGACATGTCATATGACCTAAAACTAACAGATAGACCCTTCTCCAAATAATCAACAACACTATTAATTCACTAAACTTGTTACTGCATTGCTAGTATTTCTACATGGCCTGAAGCCAAATTGTTTTTTAGTAAAAATACCAAAGTTTTCAAAATTATTTGAGATCTGTTCTTGCATTATGGCCTCAAATACTTTGGATATCACAGGTACAATTGTTATTGGCCTGAAATAAGGCCTGATTATATTGGCCTGAAGTTTTTCTTATCACCTTTTTATGTAGCCTACAGGTATTACCCTAACGTTTTTCAATACACTTGGAAAAATGCCCTTGTACACTAAACAATAATTAAAAGGTAACTCAAAACTTCACTTATTCATGGGGCAGATATTTTTAAGACCTTAGAATTAATACCATATATATCTAAAAAACTTGAATCAGGTACTAAGACTATACTTATTTTCTGGTACACATAATCTGCAGTAACAGGTTGGAAACAAAATGGTACATTAGGCCTATTGCACTTATTGATGTAGTGAGAGCTGAGATGTTCACTAACTGGCACATTTTCACTGATTTCCTCAACTTTTTCGATGAAAAAGTTGTTAAATGAATCAGCGTTGTTATCATAATGTGAATCAATAGCTTCATTGTTGACATTTGTAAGAATCTTAACTACCTTCCATGCAGCTTGAGTTTTATTTTTTGAGTGCTCTATTTTGTTGTTGAAATAATTTTTTTTTGCATTCTTAATAGCAATTCTATACTCTTTCTTACAGCTTTTATATTTATCTCTAAACTGATTAGTCTTAAAAAATTCAGTGAGCTATAATATTCATCACAACTATGTTTGAGTTTCATTAAATCAGCAGTATACCATCCATCATCCAGCTTAGGCTTACTAACTTTGAAACCTCTAAGAGGATAAGCAGCATTAACAGCTGACATATACAAATCAAAAAACTTCTTAAACTTATCATTAGCATCATTAAGCAAATACACCACACTCCAGTGTATGATACTAATATTAGCCTAACAAATAAATAAGTGTTCTGATCATTAACTAACCTACTAGCTTTTTGTTTACACTAGAAAAACTTTGAGAGTCATTTTTCACATTTATTATAGATTTAATAGTAGGGCATGATGATCTGACAGTAGATGTGTAGCCTATTGATAACTCGGTCACATGTCTGCTATCATGAATATCATTCACAACATTATCAATACAGTGGCCTTCATTCAGTGTGCCTGGTCTAGTGATTCATTTGTAGAAATATGGATACCAAAACATTCAAACAAATTGCAAAGATCTCTATTAAAATTATCATTCACATTAAAGTTGACATTGAAATCAGCACATAATATTAAATTATAGTTACATTTATAAATTGCACATAATATCATTAAGACAGGATAGAGAGTTGTTAAAAAAACTAACATCATTATTATAGGGTCTGTACAATGACAAAACAATTATTTTCTCATTTGGAAGTTCAATTTCAGCAGCTTCACAAACTATTTCTATAGAAAGTTCCTTTACTATGCTTAATTCTTTGAATTCCATTTATTAATTAGAAAAATTGCTGCTCCACCATGAATGGAATTTTTTCTTCCATAGAAGGACCCAAGTTCATAGCCAGGTATTGTAAGATAGCTACAGTCATCGTTTGTTAACCAGTGTTCACAAACAGTAATAATTATCTTAGCATTATAGTTATAACATAAGAGGAAATATATTTAATTTGTTTGATATACCCTGGACATTCAAAATGTAGTGTTTAGAAAAGCTTCATTAGCTGTTAATTTATCATTAGTCCCAGGCCCAGGATTGATATCGTTTGCATATCAATTCCTAACTTTCGACCTATTAACAGAGTTATTTATATTAAATCACATGGCTGAAGAGGAATGATTTTAGGACTAACTTGACTTTAATGATCTAAATATTTATTTACACAAACTTTTACTTTTAATTTCTACTTTTGATGTGTCTTATTCTTGATTTCGTTTCAAAATGTTGATAACCTTAAAGCATTACTAAATCTCATAAGGAAATAATTGAACAAGAAGCAAGCTAAATAGTACAAGTAATTATAATAATTCAAGTACAAGTTATAATTCTATAACTGACTTACCTTTCAAAGCTGGATTCGGAATTTGATCACTGCTTGAATAATCTTTTTGGACATTTTGACACAATCACATCACAAAACACAATATCACTTTCACTCTGCAGGTGCAGACAACAGACAGCTGACAGACGAGGCCTAGAGAATAATATTCCACTCACATTCACAACAGAAACGGCGCGAACTTCAATACATAACCTCAAATCAAGTTCAGTCTGAATAAATGGCGCGAAAACTCAGACCCACGAGAGTGAACTATTATACTCCATTACACAAACGCCATATCATGGTAGGTCTGTGGAGCAACTAAAGATGCTTGGACCAACTTACTCGAACAGACCAACACGAGTTGTACATATTTATACAAACGACCCACTTTGTGTTAAGGAATGAACCTATATATATATATATATATATATATATATATATATATATATATATATATATTTTTTTTTTTTTTAATGAATTACAAGAGTTATAGGGGAAGCTCATACCTGGGCCTATAAAGATTTTTATGAGACTATGTCCTATTAAATACCACGACCTAGTTTTTATAATTATATATCAAATATTTCATGCTCTACCAACTGATGCCAAGCAGGAGGCTAATCGTTATTTAAATATAAAGAATAACGTGACATAAAACATGCCGTACCAACGTGGGACTGATGATGAGAGCTGAGCTCATTAAATAATTATTTGAAATTAAGTCAAGACCCATATTGAAGATAATAATTAAAGACAAGTCTAGTCATATTAAAATTTGTCGTGGATGGATAATGAAACTATAGATATATGAGTATTGAGGAGAACAGGCAAAGTAAACTTTGTATTACTTTTTGGGGAATCAATAGCTTTAAATAAAGAGAAATTATATGTTTTAAAGAAAATTTTAAATTATTGTTATTGTAAAAAATATATTTTATAGAGAGAGATTATATTTTATAAGCCTAAACTGCTATTACTTTCTAGTCAAGAATATATATGTATTTAAGCCGGTTGGAAAATAAGTCACAGTCTGTAAACTAGTCAGGAATCAGTATTCAATATTGGGGGCGCTAGAGCATTATAAAAAACTTAAGTATAAATACCTTGTCTTTTGGATATCCAAACACTTTGCACATAACTGTTTCACTGTAAGTCCCGGTTTGTGTCAATTTTTTAAGCATTTTTGCATAGTATTCAGCACTTTTTTAATTAGCATTTATCATATTTGACACAATGAATCACACTCCCGCAAACTCTGAAGTTTCATATATGTACGGCGGTTGCACAGATCCCACTTTTTCGACTCCCAGTACATCAAACCCCACCATGGTAGATGCCAATACGCCACGAGAAAGGGAACCAGGAAGTGTCGGGTCGATAGTCTTCGATCCACAAGGTCTGCAACCTCTATCATCCACTCGAATCGACGCCGCTGACACACCATGGAATCAACGGATAGCAGAGATCAACTTTGAAGGGGGCGAGGAGCAGCCTGCAGAACCCGCATCTCCAGAGGCCGAGTCACATCTGAGCAAACAAAGTTTATTTTCAGTCACAGAGCTAGATCCATTTGAAAAGGTAATAATGGAACAAACTAGCAGTATGTTCAATATTATGTTACAAAACACAATGGATAACATGATGCAGGAGATTAAAAAAGAGAATGCGGCAATAAAAGAGGCAAATAAGCAAACAGTGGAACAGGGCATGAAAGAGACAGCAGGCGCTATAAAATCAGTAGAACAACGGTTGAATACTATTGAGACTAAAGTAGAGAATCATAGGGAAGAATTAAAAGCATGATAAATCTACAGAAAGAAAGTCAGGATAAAGTTACGGCAGGATTATCGGAAAGGTTGGATACGGTTACCTGTGGACTAAACGAAAGGATAGATAACCTAACCACACAAATCACTACACCCATTCAGGATTTAACAAATAACATTAAGGCTGATTGCCATCAAGAAATCAACAAACAATTACCATTGCCAATCAAAATTTAACAACTACAGTTGATAAAAATATAACAGTATTAAAGAATACAAAATAAACAGATTAATATGTCCACAAAAATGAACCAACTGCAAGGTAGCATCAATCAAAACACAGAAACCTGTAAAGCTTTAAACGGAACTCTACTAATTCAAAATCTACTCTGACTCAATTAGATCAAGAAATAAATGCTAATAAAATACACATAATAGTCAATGGCAGATGGCACAGGAAAAAATAACAGCATTAGAAAATTATATCCAACAACGACCTCAAGGAATTCAAGCAGATAATATCAACTCACATAGTGTATTGCAAGGACTAGGTAAATTTGATAATACTGATCGCCATTTGCAACCTCAACCATTCATTGATCAGATAAAATTAGTACAAACTCTTGCACCTACCTCTTGGAGCATGTGGCGTCTTCGTTTGACTAGTTTATTGATTGGCAAACCCCTGATGTTCTTTCGGAGCAGAGCCCATGAATTTACATCATTGGATGAGTTTGTAGCTGTCTTCCTGGAACAGTATTGGAGCAGAAGTAAACAGTTGGACGTGCTAGCGGACATCATATCATGCGATTTCAACCCTAACTTAGACGGTGCATGTACCACTTTCGTCACTGCCCTACAGTTCAAAAATTCTCAATTGAACGAGCCCATTAACGAATCGGCATTATCAAGTATTATTCTGAAGAAACTACCGTATCAAGTTAGAATGGCACTCGCCACACAACCCATTACTGATTGCAAACAGCTAATAAATCATTTATATGGCATACAGTCTGTGATGGCAATGTCAAACCACCGTTCAGACCAAAGATACACACGGAATCAACATAACTCAAAAAGTAATCAGTATAACAGCCAAAATTATGAACCGGTATCATATGATCGCTACCGATCTGCCCCTCAATTTGAACGCTGCTATGAGCACAAGCAAAATGGTAACTGGAATAATGAAAATTTTCAAAATCACACAACCAACCATTACGCCCAGCAGAGCAACCGCAGGAATCACTATGATGGCCGTGATCGATTAAACTCAAAATAACAGTCACACTCAGAATAGTTACAACAGAAATTACAAACTGCCACCTCAACAAGTAAGCACAAATTATACATTAGCGCATGCAACAGGATTAAATCAACAAAAAACACGGAACCCAGCACCCAACAACCTGCCACCAGATATACGGAAAACTACATCTAAACAATTATGTCTACATGATACCCCCAATATAACAATACAAGACAGCCTACCATCAAAAACCGCCGCCAACAATGCAATTAAAACAACCCGCAAACATCAACCCATATTAAGTATCCTGTTTCCCGACGAAATCCCATCACTGCCAAAAATAAACAATCGCCAGGAGGAGACCGCCACCATGTATCCGCACACCACACCCGCGCATCATTCGACCCCACAGCAGACCAAGGACCCGGATCGAGAGGACAGCATACAGGACCGTAAGAACCAACACCGCAAGGCCCGGAGACGGAAGCGCCCGAGGACACCAGACGGCCGACATCAGGACGGAGAGGACGGCATTCGGGAGAAGAAGAAGATGCATCACAAGGCCTGGAGGCGGAAGAAGAGGTGAAAGAAACGGAGGAACCGCGCGCGCGCATACCGGCCGCATGCACGTTTCAAAACGCCCGAAGAAGACACCGGACCAGCACCAGGATGGAGGACAGGAGGGGACCGACGGCATGCATCCGCGGCACATACGCTTCAAGAGAGATATTCAGCGATGTGACCGAAAAAAGGAAGCAAATAATTGGAACAAAAATGGAACTGGCAACAAAGCAACTATTGATTCATGCCGGGAAAATAATGGAGTGGACTACTTATGGAGATATATGAAGGATAAACAGTGTATAAGAAGAGTGAAAGAAGTAAGAAATAATGTAAATAAAAAGGGAGTAAATAGTTATTATATGATGAGAGATAATACTATTAAAGAGATGATAAATGTTTTGATAGGGTGTGTAATGTTTGTTATAATGGCTGTGATATTAATAAAAGACTGTGTTGTAGATATGATGGAAAATATTATATTGTTATTATTAAAAGAATCTATTATTGATAATTGGGAAGCTAATATTATAAAAATGTTTATTGTCTTGAGCATAATGAGTTATAATGAACCGAGATCAAGAATATTAAATGAAAATAAGAGGAAAGATGAATTAAAATTACAGGATGATTGGAAAAAGAATGGATTGAAAAGAACTACCATTAATGAATCAAGGAATTGTTTAAAAAAGTATACAAGATACCGGGGTTTTATATTCATGAAGATAAATTAATAATAGGACAGCCTCAACAATCAACAATCAACAGCAGATAACCTAACCGAACGGCCTACAACAACATCTACAAACAGAATGCAAGTAAATCACAACAATTTTACATGCAACATCACAGAATTTGAAATAAATACGATAAGTAATCAAGGAAAACACCACTATCAAAGAATTACTGACCTATCATGATAAATTTAATATTGAGTTGGACCGCATGGCAATAATCCAATGTTCTTATTTCTCCCAACTGTCCAAAGCCTGCAACAAGCAGAAGAATAATCTTTAATTATGTAATTAAATTAGTTACATCAAATAAGAAAGGACACAAGCGGGGATAGAATATTTAAAATTTGTAAATTACCTTTAAAGAGAAAAAAATGTAGCAGTTAGGTTAGTTGCGAGTTTCGACAACCAGTTCTGACGTAAGCAGTATGAAATGTAGAACAAGCAGTCAGCTGGCCAAAGCCACCCAAATCAAATAAATGTAACGTCTGTTAAACACATGATTATGAAAGAAGTATTGTAACCCAAAAATGTTATTTATTACTGTTATTTATTATATTTATCAATGTTAGTATATTTAATTATATGTTTTATATTTATTACCGTTAGTTATGCCATGTTTGTTACCGAAAAAACCTAAAGTGAATGCTAGTTACCCAAAACCAAAGAGCCATTAGCAAAAGAAAAAGAAAAGTATTGTACCTGATGTATAGAAAAATTATTTATATTAAGACCTAGGAATTACTATAAAATATAAGCCCAGAAGTTTTGTACATCGAAATTATTGTCTGAAAAGAATCAATTATGAGAATCAAGAAATGTGTGTAGTTAGGTTGGCAGCCCTGCGAGCGGCGAATTTAAAAATACTATGTTCTAAGCGTTGTAAGGAGGAATGTGTCTAGGGGATTATATTTATGATATTTTTTGTGTGTTGATGAGGAGAATTTATTATTGTATGTGATAGAGGTCTAAAGGAGGTGCAGCAGATAGATCTGCGAACTATGATAAAGGTTTGAGAGTATAATTTATAAATAAAGTATGGAATATATCGATGTATTGAAGGGTGGATTTTCATTAAAAACATTGTGATTCTCAAATATTTTGAATTCAAATCCAGGGGCGCGTGTAAAGTATTTGAAATTTGGGTAGATGTAAAAATCCCTAGCTGAAGTACTAATAGGTCTGAATAAAATAACTGGCTAATATCGCCAATGAGATAACAATAAAGATTAGATAGCATCAGCTTGTTCTGGCTAAATGGTACAAAAACCTAAAAAGGAATTGAAATAATTTTTGCCAATATATAATATATTATATAAAATTTTTGAAGATTGAGGTTAGGTATAAACATTCAGTGATCGGCGACCTAACGATCGACCGAGTCAAGCAACGTAGAATCTGACCAAACCCCTTGGCAGAGATCTATTGCAGCAAAACGTTATGCAATTTGAAAGAACAAATGGTCACGTGGCTAACTATTAGGAAGCATGAAATAAATATTAGTATATAGAATATTAACTAGCATGTATAGAGCATACTTAAAAAACCTAATAAAAATAATTAAATGTATTCAGGAAATAGGAGGTTACCAAGCGCATGAATACTGGAACAATTTGCATGCACCAATCGCATAATGGCAGTTAATAGGCGGCAATAGTATGCCAATTCAAAAAATATTTATATATATTTCTATAAACGATTGGGATTTATGTAAAATTATTGTATAGTCTATGTTATAGATATGGCCCGAAGGCAAAGAAATTATTAAACATACAACATAAGTAATAATTTGGTATTTTAGTACGGTCTATTTGAACCTCAAATGGTGGAGGACTAGGATATTCATATTTTATGTAAATTTGAAAGTCGGAAATGAGAATTGTAAAATTGAGGAAGGAGAATCATCACTCGCCTGCCAAATGCCATCATGAGAGGACCCTAAATATTTTAGAGCGTAATACCTTGCTATAACTTGTAAAAGCTAAAGTTAGACTGAATTATTAAATTTCTTAAAAGACTTTGTGATGCTCTTATAAAGCCGAAGTCATTTTCAATTTCAAATAATTTTTGTAACCCCTTGGAAGAGACGATTCCGGCTACCATATTCCAGGACCACCAGGAGTTGGATCGACATCGGCGGCTTATAAGAAGATTTCGACACGTGAGTGAGAAATATTGAATTAGTGATGGGCGCCCTTAGTGCTTCGAATTACCTAATAATCAAAGCTAGCTCGTCGAAAGGGTTTTCTTATAAATTAAGAATTTAATAAAAAAATACTTGCGCAAGTAAATATAGTATTAAAGGTATTTTATTAAAGGAATAAATGAATCAGTACATTTCAGAAAATTCTAATAAACCAAAGAAGTATAAAATCTAGGCTATTAAAACATATGTGTATGATCTTTAATTTTTGCAATAATTTGCGATAATTTGTTGTAGCTCTAATTCACTAGATGAATTGCTCTACTTATTCCATCAGGTGCCGAATCTTGCACCCTGAGATAAAATATATATTCAATACGAAGAAATCTATTAGATATTAGAGAATTTAAAATATATATTTGGATTATTGGTTGCCAATTTATCAAGTCGATTTTAAGGAACCTATTTTTAATTGAATTGTCCAAGTCGACAAGTATTAGCAAGCTCATGTCGCAGCTACATGCAAAAGGATGCATATGATTTAAAATAAAGGCACATGGCAATGTTTCGTGCTATAAATCTAGAGTATAATGTTTAGCCTGTGATATTTTACTGATTTCAATTATTGTTCTATTTTTATATTATATATTTTTATCGCTCTTTATATTTTTTGCCTTGATCTATTTTTTGCATTATTTGTTAATATATGTATCAAATTGTTTATGGTGTGCAATTTATTTTAATTCCTCAACACTATAGGATAAGTATCATATATATATATATTATATATATATATATATATATATATATTAATTTTTAATGAATTACAAGAGTTATAGGGGAAGCTCATACCTGGGCCTATAAAGATTTTTATGAGACTATGTCCTATTAAATAACCATGACCTAATTTTTATAATTATATATCAAATATTTCATGCTCTACCGACTGATGCCAAGCAGGAGGCTAATCGTTATTTAAATATAAAGAATAGCGTGACAAGTAATTATCCACTATTCATTATAATATTTGCAGTTTTTATAAAAAAACTGGAGGAAAAATTTTGTGAATATCACGAGTGAAAATGCTTTACCTCCCTGAGGGAAATTGTTGCCCTCGGCTTCGCCTCGGGCTTCAAACTTTTCCCTTAGGGAGAAAAAGTGGCATTTTTCACTCTAGATATACAAATAACTATTATCTATCTATACCTTGACATATACCTCACTATAAAATATCATATCAGTGTTTGCAGGAATCATTTATGAATGTGGCTTTTATCTTTCACAAGATGAGCACTGCAAAGTAGCCTGGTGAACATGACTTAAGTAGGTCCTGAGTCCAGTGCATATGTCTAGGGATGTATGGAGATAGCATCCCCAAAGCCCGACTTTAAAAACTTTCCTGTATATCCGATGAGATCTCTACTAAATAAGCTCTGATAGATTCTTGGAACTCTAGTCCTATGCTCAATGTGCGTTTTCCTACACTAAGGTCTCTCTTATCTCTCGTTTTCTTTTGCTTTCTAAGACTCTCATCCCTCTTCTTGTTCTTCTTGTTCTTCTTCTTCTTCTTCTTCTTCTTCTTCTTCTTCTCTTCTTCTTCTTCTTCTTCTTCTTCTTCTCTTCTTCTTCTTCTTCTTCTTCTTCTTCTTCTTCTTCTTCTTCTTCTTCTCCTTCTTCTTATTCCTCTTCTTCTTCTCCTCCTCCCTACCTCTCACTTCCCATCTATTAGTTTAGCTTCATTACTCTTCTTCTCTTCCTTTTGTCTACTTTTTCGTTGCTCCTAATCAGCTGTCAATATTGCATCATAATATTTTTCTTCTTTTCTCACTTTTTCTCCATCTCTCTTCTTCTTCTTCTTCTTATTCTTCTTCTTCTTCTTCTTCTTCTTCTGTCTTCTTCTTCTTCTTCTTCTTCTTCTCTTCTTCTTCTTCCTCTTCTTCTTCTCCTCCTTCCTCCCTCTCACTTCCCATCTATTAGTTTAGCTTCATTACTCTTCTTCTCTTCCTTTTGTCTACTTTTTCGTCTAATCAGCTGTCAATATTGCATCATAATATTTTTCTTCTTTTCTCACTTTTTCTCCATCTCTCTTCTTTCTTCTCCTCTATTTTTCACCAGACCCTCTCATTCCTTCTGCTTTCCTCCGATTTGCGTCTCTTCATTGCTCTTTCTCTTTCACTCCTGTGATCTTCTTCTTCGTTGTTCCTCTTTCTCAGCGGTCACCATTGCTTTGCAAGGTATGCCTTCTTCTCCTTCAACTCCTTCTCCTTCTTATTCCCCTTCTCCTTCTTCTTCTCCTTCTATTTTTCCTTCTCCTCCTTGTTCTTCTTCCTTCTTCTTCTCTTCTTCTTCTTCTTCTTCTTCTTCTTCTTCTTATTCCTCTTCTTCTTCTCCTCCTCCCTACCTCTCACTTCCCATCTATTAGTTTAGCTTCATTACTCTTCTTCTCTTCCTTTTGTCTACTTTTTCGTCTAATCAGCTGTCAATATTGCATCATAATATTTTTCTTCTTTTCTCACTTTTTCTCCATCTCTCTTCTTTCTTCTCCTCTATTTTTCACCAGACCCTCTCATTCCTTCTGCTTTCCTCCGATTTGCGTCTCTTCATTGCTCTTTCTCTTTCACTCCTGTGATCTTCTTCTTCGTTGTTCCTCTTTCTCAGCGGTCACCATTGCTTTGCAAGGTATGCCTTCTTCTCCTTCAACTCCTTCTCCTTCTTATTCCCCTTCTCCTTCTTCTTCTCCTTCTATTTTTCCTTCTCCTCCTTGTTCTTCTTCCTCTTCTTCTTCTTCTCCTTCCCCTTCTTCTTCTTCTTCTACATCATTCTACTCTGCAACTTTCTCTTCTTATTGTCATCTCGTGTGTCCTTTTTCTCTAATCCGTTTCAAGGTCTGTCTCACTTGATCGGCTTACTACTCCCCCTCTTCACTCTTTCTATCCCATTCTCCATCTCCTTCTTTTTTCTCCGTCTTCTTCCTCTTCTTCTTTTTCTTATTCTTTTTCACTTTCCCTTTCACTTTCATCCTCAATGCTTCTCTCTCCATCACCTCTCCACAGCTCAGACAGCTGTAGACCCTTAAATTGATTTTCCGTCTGATGTAGAGTTAAAACCATTCAGGGTCAACCATTCTTGGTCCATAAAATTTGAGGTGGAAAGTCGAGAAAAATGAAGTGAGAGAGAGAGGGGAGGTGGACGAAATGTAGCATTGAAATATGAGGTAAAAAGAATAGGAGAAACTGAAGAACACGGAAATTTGATGTTCAAGGAATTAGTACATTCCTTCACACAGAGTTACACTTTTTTGCCTTTTGCGTCCAATCTACAAATCTGTTATCTATTAGTTTACTTTAGTGTTTACGAGTTTGTGTTGCTTGAATGGTTCCAAATTTTCTTAAATAACTCAATATTATTCGTTACAAGTGGTAATTGAGTATAATATTTATAAATTAATTTATTAATCCAAGCCATCTGAATTCAAAATTTATAGTTTTCTTGCTTATTTTGAACTGAAATTTTATCAAAATTGTACACGTGAAATTCTAACCTTATTTTGGACTTTTTCACCAATAAATTTGGGAGAAAAATAGCACAAGGACTATCTTATTATTTTATCTTTTAATGTTATTACATCAGTGTCATTTGCATTGTAAATAAATGAATTAAGTTATCATATTAAGGTTCACGTTATTGACCGAACGTAGTGAGGTCTATGTCTTATCTCGGATTTTTTTCTGTCTGTATGAATGTAACGCGATTACGGCCAAACACGTTGTTAGAAATCGATGAGATTTGGCAGGAATATTCCTTTTTCAACTGCGCGTCGATGTATACACAATGGTTTTTTTGAAAATTTGCGTTTCAAGGATAGTATGAAAAGAAAAGGAATTCCTCCATACTCTGATATCATTATATATATCATCTACTTTGAAGATAGGATTAATCAGACTATAGAATTATTCATAATAAATCAGCTGACAAGTGGATTATTTATTGCATGCATTACACAGAAGCTGGTCGTGTCTATTCCTATAAGGTAGAGTTTCAATATTTTTTGAGATGCGTGCCCATCAGTATCAATATTCTCACATTTGAAAAACAAATTTAATAGGTGATTGAAAAGTGAATAAAAATTGATTGAATGAACTAACTAATGCAAAGAAATAATAATATTCTTGATTGAAAAAATCTGGTGTGGCGCACTCACATAACTTTCCTTGCCGTTATGAAAATTCATCACCTGACGCTAGTGTTCCCGCGCATCTCAAGTCTACTATTCAAAGATTTGAGCCAGCTGGTGACAGGGCAATAACGCTGGAGACACACATGAAGGTCTGCTATCTCTTCATATTGAATGATTTAATAGAATCAACAATAATTTGCAATTGAATAATCACATTTTCTCGAATTTAAGGCTTATTTTCAATTTTAAGTGAAAATGTTACTGTACATTAATAGTAGAGATTTTCATGCTCAATCCACTCCACTTGATTTTTTTCGTTTCAATTGTATTTGAAGCCTAATAATTGGGAATTTATCCGCATTGATTAGGCGAAGCTCCTGAAATTTTTACAGATATGGGACTTATGGCAGTTGATAGAGCTTATTGATGACTATTTTAGGTATGAATTTGATCAAAATCGTTGGAGCCGTTTCCGAGAAAATCACGAAAAACCCTGTTTTTGACAACATTCTCGCCATCTTGAATTGCATTTGATCGAAATTGTTCGTGTCGGATCCTTATAGTGAAAGGACCTTAAGTTCCAAATTTCAAGTCATTCCGTTAATTGGGAGATGAGATATCGTGTACACAGACGCAAATACACTCATACACACCACACACACACACACACACACACACACACACACACACACACACACACACACACACACACACACACACACACCACACACACCACACCACACACACACACACACCACACACACACACACACACACACACACACACACACACACCACACACACACACACACACACACACACACCACACACACACACACACACACACACACAACACACACACACACACACACACACACACACACACACAAACACATACAGACCAATACCCAAAAACCAGTTTTTTTGGACTCAGGGGACCTTGAAACGTATTGAAATTTAGAAATTGGGGTACCTTAATTTTTTTCGGAAAGCAATACTTTCTTTACCTATGGTAATAGGGCAAGGAAAGTAAAAAAATAATTTTTAAAATAGTTGAGAAATATTTCTATCAAATAGAAAGATTATCACGGAACTGCAAAAATGATCATATGGAAAACAAATTCAAACGTGAACTGAGTTTATTAACATAAGTGAGTTTATGATCTTGGAGAAAACAAATAACAGTTTTTAAGAGTAAATTATGATTCAACTGTGAATTAATTAGAACAGGTGACATCAGATACTTGTGGATAAGAAAACTGCGTGAGGTCTACTGTTCACAGAACTACTAGTAATGACAGTATTTGATTAGTATTGAACTAACTGTTAATCGACAAGGCAGATAGCTAATAGTGAAGTGTTTTGTTTCTTTTCTGGCTCAAAATTTTGCAAAATTACTCAAAAATTTTCAATCTGTAGAGATTTGAGTGAAATATTTTTGTTTTTAATCTGTTTTTTAATATCAAAATTCAAAATTTTTAGTTTTGAAGTGGAAATTGGACTTTTTGAAGTGAAAGTGAAATCTCAACCTTATTCTTTTTTGAAACTTTTATTTGTAAAAATTTGGGAAAAGACAGTTTTTGGCTATGCCTGTTGTCTTCTCCCAATCATATTATATTTATTATAATTACTAGTCGTCAGGCTCGCTTCGCTCGCCATATCCGTCTAGCCAGGGGGCTCCGCCCCCTGGACCCCTGACTGGATTGTCCAAGAATGAGATTAGCAGGCGAGCGAAGCGAGCATTGTCATGTTAGGACAATCCAGTCGGGGGTCCAGACTAAACGTCTGGCTAAACGGATATGGCGAGCGAAGCGAGCCTGACGGCTAGTAATATAATATTCCCAGGATTGAAGTAGCAGTGCCCAATCAATTTTTCCTCGATAAATGCATTTAAATCTTCATCTTGGTGCCAACCTAACAAAGTCAACTCAACTTAATGCCAACCTGACAAAATTATTAATTTAGTTGCCAGTTAACAACTGTTTCGAAGAGGTACTCTATCTAGATTATAGTTCTATAGTAACATATGATATGGAAATTTCAATTATAATTAAGAGATTGGGAGAAGAAGAATATACATGCTAAAAGACGAACTTTAAACCCTTAAAAACAACCCTTAGAGTTAAAATATTGCCAAAAGATTTCTTAGTGCGCCTCTAAAGGGTCAACTGAACAAATGGTCCATTGAACATTTTGAACATTTTTGGTCCGGTAGATTTTTAGTTATGCGAGTGAGTGAGTGAGTGAGTGAGTGAGTGAGTGAGTGAGTGAGTGAGTGAGTGAGTCAGTCAGTCAGTCAGTCAGTCAGTCAGTGAGTGTCATTTCTCTTTTATATATATAGATGATGATATATATATATAGAATGAATAAATAAATGAATAGCGCTATCCTACTCTAGCTCTGCAACGTTGAATGATCGTTCTTTAACGATGTTGAAATGGATTTAATTGACAGAATATTGGTTTTAAAATTTATGGAAATATATATTTTAAAATATATATCAATAAAATATAATAGATTATCTCAAACACAAATAGACATGTAATAGATATACCGGTATCAGTCATCCTCTACAGAAAGCAGTGATTTCAAATTTTGCTTCAGTTGAAAATTTCAAACCTGGGACGCGAACACTAAGCTAGAATATTCATCAGAGTTTTCTCTCAAACGATAATAAACGCTGCTGTTTCCACACACCTTAGCATCAATTATTCAAAACTCGCTGGCACGTCATCTACTCTATTAAACCTGTTGAGCCCAATTGAAACACATGTTTATACGCTAAAAAGCATTTTAACGAAATTCGTCTGGACAGATTCAAAAAGCTCTTTCAACTGAGAGGCTTTTAGCTCAAACGTGATTTGTGTGTATGTACTAGTGCACGAGGTATTTAAAACAACATAACGTTACTGAAGGGCATATTCTTGTTTTTCTTCTTCTTCTTCTTCTTCTTCTTCTTGTCATCCTCTTCTTCTTCCCAGTCGTATGTTAACGGGAATGATAATTAAAACTGCTCCGCAAAGGCCTAACTTGATAAACTGAAAACTTGACCTATTGAAATCTTGAAGAGTTAAAAATAGGCCTACAATAATCCTCGGTGAATGAAGAATCTAACTGCAAAATTTCAAGTTGATCAGTTCAGTAGTTGAAACTTGATAATGCGTCATTCGAGTACTTCCTATCCCGTACGTGTATAAGCCAATAATACTTCCCTTTTATTACTTTCCTTGCCCTACTACCATAGGTAAGGAAAGTATTGCTTTCCAAAAAAATTAAGGTACCCCAATTTCAAGTTTTCTATACGTTTCAAGGTCCTCTGAGTCCAAAAACATGATTTCTGGGTATTGGTCTGTGTGTGCGTATGTGTGTGTGTGTGTGTGTATGTGTGTGTGTGTATGTATGTATGTCTGTGAACACGATAACTCCATTCCTAATTAACCGATTGACTTGAAATTTTAAACTTAAGGTCCTTATACCCTGAGGACCCGACAATAAGAAATTCAATAAAATTCAATTCAAGATGGCGGAAAAAATGGCGGATAATTACTAAAAAACCATGTTTTTCACGTTTTTCTCGAAAATGGCTCTAACGATTTTCTTCAAATTCATACCATGGATAGCTACTTACAAGCCCTATCAACTGGCATAAGTCTCATTTCAGGGAAAATTTCAGGAGCTCCGTAATATTCTTGAGAAAAATGGCGGATAATGACTAAAAAGCCAAGTTTTTCACGTTTTTCTCGAAAACGGCTCCAATGATTTTCTTCAAATTTATACCATGGATAGCCCATGGATTCATAAGCCCTATCAACTGGCATAAGTCTTATTTATGAGAAAATTGCAGGAGCTCCGTAATATTCTTGAGAAAAATGGCGGATAATGACTAAAAAGCCATGTTTTTCACGGTTTTCTCGAAAACGGCTCCAACGATTTTCTTCAAATTTATAAGCCCTATCAACTGACATGAGTCTTATTTATGAGAAAATTGCAGGAGCTCCGTAATATTCTTGAGAAAAATAACAGTTACTAAAAAACCATTTTTTTCACGATTTTCTCAAAAACGGCTCTAACGAATTTTTTGAAATCCATACCCTTTATAGTTATTTATTAGCTCTATCAACTGACATGAGTCTTTTTCCTGGGGTACTAATAAGGGGTCCACCCAATCCTTGAGAAATGGACTTTGTAACCTCCTTCTCGTGCATGAGGTAGGTTGGTACACAGTTTTTACTTTTTCTTCTTCCATATACCGTGTCACGTTATTCTTTATATTTAAATAACGATTAGCCTCCTGCTTGGCATCAGTCGGTAAAGCATGAGATATTTGATATAATCATATAATTAGGTCGTGGTTTTTTAATAGGATTCAGTCTCATAAAAATCTTGATAGGCCTAGGTATGGGCTTCTCCTATAACTCTTGTAATTCAATAAAAATAAATATATATAAATATGATACTTATACTATAGTGTTGAGGAATAAAAATAAATTGCACACCATAAACATTTCATACATATATTAAACAAATAATGCAAAAAATAGATCGAGGCAAAAAATATATAAAGAGCGATAAAAAATATAATATAAAAAATAGAACAATAATTGAAATCAGTAAAATATCACAGGCTAACTTTATATTCTAGATTTATGGCACGAATCATTACCATGTGCCTTTATCTTAAAATTCATATGCATTCTTTTGCATGTAGCTGCGATATACGCTTGTTAATACTTGTCGACTTGGACAATTCAATTGAAAAATATGTGCTTTAAGATCAGCTTGATAAATTAGCCACTAATAATCCAAATATATATATATATATATATATATATATATTAAAATCTCTAGTACTTAGTAGATTTCTTTGTATCGAATATATATTTTATCTCAGGGTGCAAGATTCGGCACCTGACGGAATAGGTAGAGCCATTCATCTAGTGAATTAGAGCTATAACAAACTATCGCAAATTATATTGCAAAAATTAAATATCATATGCATATGTTTTAATAGCCTAGATTTTATACTTCTTTGATTCAATAGAATTTTCTGAAATGTATTGATCTATCTTTTTCTTTCAATAAAATACCTTTAATACTAATTTTACTTGCGCAAGTATTTCTCTTATTAATTTCTTAATTTAAAATAAAAACCCTTTCGACGAGCTAGCTTTGATTATTAGATTAATTCGAAGCACTAGGGCGCCCATCACTAATTCAATATTTATCACTCACGTGTCGAAAATCTTCTTGTAAGCCGCTGATGTCGATCCAACTCCATGTGGTCCTGGAATATGGTAGCCGGAATCGTCTCTTCCAGGGGTTATAAATTTATTTGAAATTGAAAATGACTTCTGCTTTACAATAGCATCACGAAGTCTTTTAAGAAATTTAATAATTTGATTCAACTTTAACTTTTACAAATTTATTAGCAAGGTACTACGCTCTAAAATATTTGAGGTCCTCTTATGGTGGCATTTGGCTGGCGAGTGCTGGTTCTCCTTTCTCAATTTTACAAATCTTATTTCCGACTTTCAAATTAACATAAAATTTGAATATCTTAGTCCTCCGCCATTTAGGCTCAAATAGATCGTACAAAAAATATCAAATTATTACTTAGGTTGTACGATTAATAATTTCTTTGCCTTCGAGCCATATCGATAACATAGACTATACAAAGTTTTAACACAAATCCAGTACATTTATATAAATATATAGAAATATTTTTGAATTGGCCTACAGTTGCCGCCTATTAACTGCCGTTTTGCTATTGGTGCATGCAAATTTTATTCGGTATTCATGCGCCTGGTACCTCCTATTTCCTGAATACACTTAATTATTTTTATTTGGTTTATTGGTTATGCTCTTTACATGCTAGCTAATATTCTATACATTAATATTAATTTCATGCTACCTAATAATTAGCCACGTGATCATGTGTTTTTTTCACATTGCATACCGTTTGATTGCAATAGAGCTCTGCCAAGGGGTTTTGGTCAGATTCTACGTTTCTCGATTTGATCGATCTCTAGGTCACCGATCCGTGAATACATGTACCTAACCTCAATCTTCAAAATATTTTATATAATAATCTATTTATTAGCAACAAATTCCTTCACATCCTTTTTAGGTTTTTGTACTGTTTAGCCAGAACAAGCTGATGCTATCTAATCTTAGTTATTATCTATTTGGCGATATTAGCCAGTTACTTTATTTTCAGACCTATTACTATTTCGGTTAGGGATTTTTATCTACCCAAATTCGATGCTTTACACGCGCCCCTGGGTTTGAATTCAAAATATTTGAGAATCACAATGTTTTTAATGAAAACCCACCCTTCAATACATTGATATATACTATACTTTATTTATAAATTATACTCTCATACTTCTATCACAGTTCGCAGACATATTTGCTGCATCTCCTTTTATACCTTTATCAAATACAATAACAAATTCTCCTCCTCAACACACATAAAATATCATAAATATAAACTTCTAAACGCACTCCTCCTGACAACACTTAAACACAGTAATTTTTGAAATCGCCACTCACAGGGCCGCCAACCTAACTACACACATTTCATGATTCTCACAATTGATTCTTTTCAGACAATAATTTCAATTACAAAACTTCTGGGCTTATATCTTATATTACTTCTTAGGTCTTAATATAAATAATTTTCTATACATCAGGTACAATCTTTTCTTTTGCTAATGGCTCTTTGGTTTTTTGGTAGCTTGCATTCACTTTAGGTTTTTTCAGGTAACAAACGTGGCATAACTAAAGGTAATAAATATAAAACATATAAATAAATATACCGACATTAATAAATATAATAAATAACAATAATAGATAACTTTTTGGGTATATTACTTCTTTTATAATCATGTGTTTAACAGACGTTACATTCATTTGATTCTGGTGGCTTTGGCCAGCTGATTGTTGGTTCTACGTTTTACATTGCTTACGTCAGAACTGGTTGTTGAGTCTTGCCAAGTAACCTAGCTTCTACATTTTTCCTCTTTAAAGGTAATTAACAATTCTTAAATATTTTATCCCCGCTTGTGTCCTTTTTTATATGATGTAACTAATTTAATTACATAATTAAAAATTAATCTTTTTCTTGTTGCAGGCTTCTAACGGTTGGAAGGAATTAAAACACTGGATTGTTGCCATGCGGTTCTATGCCAAGATTAAATTTATTAAGGAAGGTCAGTAATTGGCTTGATAGTGGTGTTTTCCTTGATTACTGATCGTATTTATTTCAAATTCGATGATATTTCATGTAGAATTGTTGTGGTCTTCCCATATCTTTTGACTTTCTGCTTGTAGCTATACTATAGGCTGGTTGGGTTATCTGCTATCCATTTGTTGATTGTTGAGGCTGTCCTAATTGATAATTTTTCACCATAAATTTAAAGCCCTTGTATCTCGTGTACTCTTTCTTCAAATAACTCCTTGTTCCTTTAATAATAATTTCTTTTAATCTGTTCTTTTCCAATTCATCCTGTAGTCTTAATTCATCTTTCCTCTTATTTTCATCTAGTATTCTTGATTTCGGCTCATTATAACTCATTAGGCTTACAACAATAAACATTTTTATAATATTAAATTTCCAATTATCAATAATAGATTCTTTCAATACCAACAATACAATATTTTCCCTCATATCTACAACACAGTATTTTATTAATATCACAGCCATTATTACAAACATTACACACCATATCAAAACATTTATCAACTTTTTAACAATATAATCTCTCAACATATAATATCCAGGTACTTCCACTTTCTATATTACTTTTTATTGCTTCCATTCTTCTCAAACACCGTTTGTCCTTAATTAATCTCCACAAGTAGTCCACTTTATTGTTGCCCATGCACGAATCCATAATATTCCAATCAGTTCCATTTTTGTTCCAATTATTTGCTTCCTTTTTTCGGTCACATCGCTGATTGGCTCTCTTAAAACGTATGTGCCGCGGATGCACGCCGTCGGTCCGCTCCTGTCCTCCATCCTGGTCTCGGTCCGGTGTCTTCTTCGGGCGTTTGTACCGTGCATGCGGCCAGTATGCGCGCGCGCGGTTCCTCCTTCGTCGCTTCTTCTTCCGCCTCCGGGCCTTGTGATGCATCTTCTTCTCCCGAATGCCTTCCTCTCTGTCCTGATGTCGGCCGTCCGGTGTCCTCAGGCGCCTCCGTCTCCGGGCCATGCGGTGGGCGCTCCTCCGGTCCTGCATGTTGTCCTCTCGGTCCGGGTCCTTTGTCTGCTGTGGGGTCGAATGATGCGCGGGTGTAGGCTCTGTGTGTGGATGCATGGTGGTGGTCAAAACAGGTAGTATGGTGACGGTCTCTTGATGCGCGGGTGTGACGTGCAGATACATGGTGGCAGTCTCTGGATATGCGGGCTGCTCTTCCTGCGGTGATGGATCGTCGGCGGGGAATATAAGGCTCAAGAGGGGTTGATGTTTGCGGCTAGTTTTTGGTGGTAGACTGTCTTGTATTGTTATATTGGGGGTATCATATAGACATAATTGTTTAGGTGTAGTTTTCTGTATATCTGGTGGAGGGTCGTTGGGTGCTGGGTTCCGGGTTTTTTGTTGATTCAATCCTATTGCATGTGCTAATGTATAATTTGTGCTTACTTGTTGAGGTGGCGGTTTATAATTTCGGTTGTAATTGTTCTGAGTGTGATTATTATTTGAGTTTAATCGATCACGGCCATCATAGTGATTCTTACGGTTGCTCTGCTGGGCATAGTGGTTGGTTGTGCGATTTTGAAATTTTTCATTATTCCAGTTACCATTTTGCCTGTGCTCATAGCGGCGTTCAAATTGAGGGGCAGATCGGTAGCGATCATATGATACCGGTTCATAATTTTGGCTGTTATACTGATTAAATTTGAGTTATGTTGATTTTGTGCGTATCTCTGGTCTGAACGGTGGTTTGATATTGCCATCACAGACTGTATGCCATATAAATGATTTATCAGCTGTTTGCAATCAGTAATGGGTTGTGTGGCGAGTGCCATTCTAACTTGATATGGTAGCTTCTTTAAAATAATACTTGCTAATGCCGATTCATTAATGGGCTCGCTCAATTGAGAATTTTTAAACTGTAGGGCAGTGACGAAAGTGGTACATGCACCGTCTAAGTTAGGGTTGAAATCGCATGATATAATGTCCGCTAGCACGTCCAACTGTTTACTTCTGCTCCAATACTGTTCCAGGAAGACAGCTACAAACTCATCCAATGATGTAAATTCATGGGCTCTACTCCGAAAGAACATCAGGGGTTCGCCAATCAATAAACTAGTCAAACGAAGACGCCACATACTCCAAGAGGTAGGTGCAAGAGTTTGTACTAATTTTATCTGATCAATGAATGGTTGAGGTTGCAAATGGCGATCAGTATTATCAAATTTGCCCAGTCCTTGTAATATACTATGTGCGTTGAGGTTGTCTGTTTGAATCCCTTGGGGTCATTGTTGAATATGATTTTCTAATGCTGTTATTTTTCCTGTGTCATCTGCCATTGACTATTATGTGTAATTTTATTAGCGTTTATTTCTTGATTTAATTGAGTCAGAGTGGATTTTTGAATTAGTAGAGTTCCGTTTAAAGCTTTACAGGTTTCTGTATTTTGATTGATGCTACCTTGCAGTTGGTTCATTTTTGTGGACATATTAATCTGTTTATTTTGTATTTCTTTAATACTGTTAATATTTTTGTCAACTGTAGTTATTAAATTTTGATTGGCAACGGTAATTTGTTTGTGGATTTCTTGGTGGCAATCGGCCTTAATGTTATTTGTTATATCCTGAATGGGTGTAGTGATTTGTGTGGTTAGGTTATCTATCCTTTCGTTGAGTTCACAGGTAACCGTATCCAACCTTTCCGATAATCCTGCCGTAACTTTATCCTGACTTTCTTTCTGTAGAGTTATCATTGCTTTTAATTCTTCCCTATGATTCTCTACTTTAGTCTCAATATTATCCAACCGTCGTTCTACTGATTTTATAGCGCCTGTGGTCTCTTTCATGCCCTGTTCCACTGTTTGTTTATTTTCCTCTTTTACTGCAGCAATCTCTTTTTTAATCTCCTGCATCATATTATCCATTGTGTTTTGTAACATAATATTGAACGTACTGCTAGTTTGTTCCATTATTACCTTTTGAAGCGGATCTAACTCTGTGACTGAAAATATACTTTGTTTGCCCAGGTGTGACTCGGCCTCCGGCGATGCGGGTTCTGCAGGCTGCTCCTCACCCCCTTCAAAGTTGATCTCTGCTATCCGTTGATTCAATGGTGTGTCAGCGGCATCGATTCGAGTGGATGATAGAGGTTGCAGACCTTGTGGATCGAAGACTATCGACCCGACGCTTCCTGGTTCCCTTTCTCGTGGCGTATTGGCATCTACCGTGGTGGGGTTTGATGTGCTTGGAGTCGACAAAGTGGGATCTGTGCAACCGCCGTACATATATGAAACTTCAGAGTATGCGGGAGTGTGATTCATTGTGTCAAATATGATAAATGCTAATTAAAAAAGTGATAAATGATAAGCGAAAATGCTTAAAAAAGAGACACAAACCGGGACTTACAGTGAAACAGTGATGTGCAAAGTGTTTGGATACTCAAAGACAAGGTATTTATACTTAAGTTTTTTTTTATAATGCTCTAGCGCCCCCAATGTTTTGTTTTAATTTATTCTTAGCTAGTTTACAGGCTGTGACTTATTTTCCAACCGGCTTAAACACATAATATATTTTTGACTAGAAAGTAATAGCAGTTTAGGCTTATAAAATATAATCTCTCTCTATAACATGTATTTTTTACAGTACTGATAATATAAAATTTTCTTTAAAACATATAATTCTTCTTATTTAAAGCTATTGATTCCCCAAAAAGTAATACAAATTTTACTTCGCCAGTTTTCCTCAATACTCGTATAAGTTATCTATAATTTTCAATATGGTTATTGACTTAATTTCAAATAATTATTCAATGAGCTCGGCTCTCATCATCAGCCCCACGTTGGTACGGCATGTTTTATGTCACGTTATTCTTTATATTTAAATAACGATTAGCCTCCTGCTTGGCATCAGTCGGTAAAGCATGAGATATTTGATATAATCATATAATTAGGTCGTGGTTTTTTAATAGGATTCAGTCTCATAAAAATCTTGATAGGCCTAGGTATGGGCTTCTCCTATAACTCTTGTAATTCAATAAAAATAATATATATAAATATGATACTTATACTATAGTGTTGAGGAATAAAATAAATTGCACACCATAAACATTTCATACATATATTAAACAATAATGCAAAAAATAGATCGAGGCAAAAAATATATAAAGAGCGATAAAAAATATAATATAAAAAATAGAACAATAATTGAAATCAGTAAAATATCACAGGCTAACTTTATATTCTAGATTTATGGCACGAATCATTACCATGTGCCTTTATCTTAAAATCATATGCATTCTTTTGCATGTAGCTGCGATATGCGCTTGCTAATACTTGTCGACTTGGACAATTCAATTAAAAAATATGTGCTTTAAGATCAACTTGATAAATTAGCCACTAATAATCCAAATATATATATATATATATTAAATTCTCTAGTACTTAGTAGATTTCTTTGTATCGAATATATATTTTATCTCAGGGTGCAAGATTCGGCACCTGACGGAATAGGTAGAGCCATTCATCTAGTGAATTAGAGCTATAACAAACTATCGCAAATTATATTGCAAAATTAATATCATATGCATATGTTTTAATAGCCTAGATTTTATACTTCTTTGATTCAATAGAATTTTCTGAAATGTATTGATCTATCTTTTTCTTCAATAAAATACCTTTAATACTAATTTTACTTGCGCAAGTATTACTCTTATTAATTTCTTAATTTATAATAAAAACCCTTTCGACGAGCTAGCTTTGATTATTAGATTAATTCGAAGCACTAGGGCGCCCATCACTAATTCAATATTTATCACTCACGTGTCGAAAATCTTCTTGTAAGCCGCCGATGTCGATCCAACTCCATGTGGTCCTGGAATATGGTAGCCGGAATCGTCTCTTCCAAGGGGTTATAAATTTATTTGAAATTGAAAATGACTTCTGCTTTACAATAGCATCACGAAGTCTTTTAAGAAATTTAATAATTTGATTTAACTTTAACTTTTACAAATTTATTAGCAAGGTACTACGCTCTAAAATATTTGGGGTCCTCTTATGGTGGCATTTGGCTGGCGAGTGCTGGTTCTCCTTTCTCAATTTTACAAATCTTATTTCCGACTTTCAAATTAACATAAAATTTGAATATCTTAGTCCTCCGCCATTTAGGCTCAAATAGATCGTACAAAAAATATCAAATTATTACTTAGGTTGTACGATTAATAATTTCTTTGCCTTCGAGCCATATCGATAACATAGACTATACAAAGTTTTAACACAAATCCAGTACATTTATATAAATATATAGAAATATTTTTGAATTGGCCTACAGTTGCCGCCTATTAACTGCCGTTTTGCTATTGGTGCATGCAAATTTTATTCGGTATTCATGCGCCTGGTACCTCCTATTTCCTGAATACACTTAATTATTTTTATTTGGTTTATTGGTTATGCTCTTTACATGCTAGCTAATATTCTATACATTAATATTATTTCATGCTACCTAATAATTAGCCACGTGATCATGTGTTTTTTCACATTGCATACCGTTTGATTGCAATAGAGCTCTGCCAAGGGGTTTTGGTCAGATTCTACGTTTCTCGATTTGATCGATCTCTAGGTCACCGATCCGTGAATACATGTACCTAACCTCAATCTTCAAAATATTTTATATAATAATCTATTTATTAGCAACAAATTCCTTCACATCCTTTTTAGGTTTTTGTACCGTTTAGCCAGAACAAGCTGATGCTATCTAATCTTAGTTATTATCTATTTGGCGATATTAGCCAGTTACTTTATTTTCAGACCTATTACTATTTCGGTTAGGGATTTTTATCTACCCAAATTCGATGCTTTACAACCGTGGGTAGGTAGAGCAGTTTATAAAAAGAACACAGTCATAGTCAAGATATTTCATCTGTAGAACAGCTGTTTGACGAATTTCAAAAAAATCATTGAATTTCACAATTTACATAAAGGAAAAAGTACTCTGAAAACAATTGTATATACACATATACAGTAGTCTGATCGTAGTTGCAAATATGTTGCCGTCAATCGTCATTACCGTATGTTATTCCCCTAAATTATTCTCGTTTGATAATGAGGCTTATAGTTCAATGAGCAAGGAAAGTTGTGTGAGTGTACCACACCAGATTTTTATTACAGACTAGCAGGTAATCCATGTTCTACAAGGGTTCAATTAAGAACTTGACCAACTGAAACTGAAATCTTGTAGAGTTTAAAATAGGCCTTTAATCATCCTCGGTTAATTAAGAATCTATAAGCAACATTAATTTCAAGTTAATCAGTCCAGTAGTTGACACTTGATATAGCGTCATTCGAGTACTTCCTATCCCGTACGTGTATAAGCCAATAATACTCTCCTCTATTATATTATAGATAGTATCTATTGACACTATTGTCCATCTATCAATTTATTGTCTTGTACTGAGTTAATCCATTTCACTTGAAAAACAAGTTGCCAGGGAAAACCTTATTCCACTTTTTTGAAACTGATACAGCTTTTCTTCAGATTAACTGCTGCGGATCAATTTCCAATCAGTGATGGCTTCAGTTTTTTACCCTTGCACTTGTGGAAAAGCCATGTTGAGAACTCGGTGGGGAAATCCATTGGAAAAGCCATGTTGGAAAATCCATTGGAAAAGTCACGCTGAAAATCCACGTGACAATGGATCATGACCGGAAAATTGTGGATGTTGTGAAAAATCCTTTCTATGAAATATTAAGCCCTCGCGTCTCTACTGTCAATTTTAGTTTCACTTCAATCTTTCAGTATTAGTTGTATGTTAAGCATTGACTCTATTTATGAAGGATGCTGGAGTTTTGGAAATTTTCGAAATGAATGGTGATAGAATGAAAAATCTGGTGTGGTGCACTCACACAACTTTCCTTGCCGTTATGAAAATTGATCAGCTGACGATAGTGTTCCCGCGCATCTCAAGTCTACTTTTCTAAGATCTGAGCCAGCTAGTGTCAGGACAATAACGCTGCAGACACACAAAGTTTGCTATCTCTTCATAGTGAATGATTTAATAGACGCAAAAGTTGCCAACAGTTTGCAATAATATTGAATAATCTTATTTTCTCGAATTTCGATCTTATTTTCAATTTTAGGTGAAAATGTTACTGAACATTAATTGTGAAGATTTTTAAGCCCAATCTTTTCGACTTGAAATTTTTTGTTCAATTTGTATCTGAAGCCTGATAATTAGGAATCTAAAATCAAACTTTGCATAGATGATGCAGTGCTCCTGAAATTTTTACAGATATGGGACTTGTGGCAGTTGATAAAGCTTATAAATGACTTTTCTAGGTATGAATTTGATCAAAATCGTTTCCGAGAAAATCGCGAAAAACCCTGTTTTTGACAACATTTTCGCCATTTTAGCTGCCATCTTGAATTGCATTTGATTGAAATTGTTCGTGTCGGATCCTTATATTGTAAGGACCTCACGTTCCAAATTTCAAGTCATTCCGTTAATTGGGAGATGAGATATCATTTACACAGACGCACATACCAATACCCAAAACCCACTTTTTTGGACTCAGGGGACCTTGAAACGTATAGAAATTCAGAAATTGGGGTACCTTAATTTTTTTCGGGAAGCAATACTTTCCTTACCTATGGTAATAGGGCAAGGAAAGTAAAAATTATTGACGTTTGAAAGCTCTCCGAAGTTCAATGATTTTCCAGACGTTGAACAGTCAAAGGAGTAAACATTATTGATGTTTTCAACTTGAGATTTGAAAATTATTTGTGTTTGCTGCATCACATAAAGGATAATAATATATTATGACAACCCTCATACTTCTCCAAATTCAACATTATACATATTTTTTCAAATATTTTATTCCATAATCAATATCAATCTTATAATTCTTCTTTCTTGAATTCTTAGAGAAGTTATTTCATGTAGCATCATTAGATTTTTACTAGTTCATCAATTTATTCCGCCAAGTTCCTGAGATATTTCCTTGAAAATCGAAATAATTGATACACAAGTATTCAATGATAACGGTATTATTATTTTTGAACTAGCTTGTGAGTTGTTACTCCACTTATAGTTTGAATTTTGCCAACCATTTTGTTGTTGAAGAGCTTGGTATGAAATGGCCGCTTGTTGATGAAATGGGTGAATCTCATTGGCTGACAGTCGGAATCGGTTGGACCAATCACAGAGCAGAACTCTTATTGAGTGTTATTGTTTCTTTCTTCTCTTAGGCGCGGTTCACAAAAGCCGGTTAAACTTTAATCGTGATTAATTCCACGAGAACCAATCAGAGAAGGCTTTTTTGAAAAGACAGTATCACAAAAGCCGGTTAAATTGAAACCGTGATTAATTTCACAAGAACCAATCACAGAAGGTTTTTTGAAAAAACGGATTTTCTGATTGGGTCTCGTTGAATTAACCACGATTAGAATTCAACTGGATTTGTGCAACTGGATCTTACTGTCTCTTTTCTGCAGCACCACTGATAGCATGTATATGAGCGTCTAAATTTCATTTATTGTAAGATTCAGGTTGGAAAGTCAGCTTATTATCAACATTGGTTTGATTGGATTCTTGTCTGCCAATAAAGAAAGCATATTGCAGAAAAAAAATGATGAACATGATAATGAAACAGGCAGTCTAAATAATTTACTCTTGAAAGGTCAAAGATGAGAAATATTCACAAATTTAATATTTGAACGAGCCTTTCGAGCTCCTACTTCTTACATGATACTTGATTCGTTGTCGGGTTGTAAGGCTGCTTGTATGTTTGACTGTTCGTCGATAAGTTTCGAATGCTTTCATCGATGAACTTAAAAATATCCCCTTGATATCATTATACAGATCGAGCCAGTTGGACAGTGTGATTGATTAATTCCTCTTTCATTAAATTATAAGGAAAAAAGGATACGGGTTAAGGATAAGGTTTCCAATATCACTATGTAATATCACTAATAATATTCATCCTAACTATTCCTAGACCGGAAGTTAAGTGTGAAAACATAAGTGATTACAAAACCTAAATTATTAGGTACCTATTGTTGTACTTCGGACAACATCAACTTTTCATTGAAATTTGGGTGAGGGATGGTACAGGCTCAGTCTAGTTTTCTCTCCATGGTCATAATAATTTATTATATTATAGCTAGCAGGTAACCCGTGCTCCACAATGATCTTATTAAAAAGGCGCCAAGTGTCTTATTTAATTTGGATTTTCGTTTAATAATATGAATAGTGATAATTAAGTGTTATATTTAAATATAGTTTGGTGTTTTATTTTCTCTAAATTCAAAATGTTTAGCTTATATATATATATTATGGACAAAAATTAAACGTTCTACAGTAGAAACATAACCTTTTTTTGGACATTTATTAATTTATCAAAATTTGGGAATAGAATAGATTTGGGCCAAGCCTGTTGTTCCTTCCTAATCATATTTATATGGTTAGTGATTTTGTCCACAAATAAATAAATAAATAAATATTAAATAATAATAATCTTATCAATATCTTGACAAACTGAATACTTGACCTACTAAAATCTTGAAAAATTCAAAATAGGCCTATAACCATCCTCAATAAATTGGGAATCTATAAACGAAATTCCAAGTTAATCAGTCGAGTAGTTCAGACGTGATGATGCGTCATTCGTGAATTTCCTATCCCGTATGTATAATATAAGCTAATTCATCTCTTTATTATATTAAAATTATAGTGTTTAGTACAAAAAGATCTGGTGTGGCGCACTCGCACAACTTTCCTTGCCGTTATGAAAATTGATCACCTGACGCTAGTGTTCCCGCGCATCTGAAGTCTACTATTCAAAGATTTGAGCCAGCTGGTGACAGGGCAATAACGCTGGAGACACACATGAGGTCTGCTATCTCTTCATAGTGAATGATCTAATAGAATCAACAGTTGCCAACAGTTTGCAATTTAATAATCACATTTTCTCGAATTTAAAACTTATTTTCAATTTTAGGTGAAAATGTTACTGGACATTAATTGTAGAGATTTTTATGCTCAATCTTTTCCACTTGAAATGTTTTGTTTGAATTGTACCTAAGCCTGATAATTGAGAATCTAAAATCAAACTTTGCATAGATGGGGTGGAGCTTCTGAAATTTTTTACAGATATGGGACTTGTGGCAGTTGATAGAGCTTATCAATGACTATTTTAGGTATAGATTTGATCAAAATCGTTGGAGCCGTTTTTGAGAAAATCGCGAAAAACCCTGTTTTTGACAACATTTTCGCTATTTTAGCCGCCATCTTGAATTGCATTTGATCGAAATTGTTCGTGTCGGATCCTTATAGTGTAAAGACCTTAAGTTGCAAATTTCAAGTCATTCCGTTGATTGGGAGATGAGATATCGAGTACAACAGACGCACATACACTCATACACACACACACATACAGACCAATACAATAGAGAAACGATATCATAAGTAGATATCCCTTGGTATAGGGTGTTTATGTCGCAACTTTTACTGTTATCCCAAGCCGATAGTTCACGTAGTTCTCCATGCAGCTAGTCTCTCAAATTGTGCCGTCCATACACTCTCACCCCAACAAAACAGTAAAAATTTACAATAATCAACAGTAATCGGCTTGAGATAACAGTAAAAGTTGCGACATAAACTCCCTATACCATGGGATATCTACTTACGCTTATGTTTCTCTATGCCAATACCCAAAAACAACTTCTTTGGACTCAGGGGACCTTGAAACGTATAGAAATTTAGAAATTGGGGTACCTTAATTTTTTTCGGAAAGCAGTACTTTCCTTACCTATGGTAATAGGGCAAGGAAAGTAAAAACTTGACCTATTGGAATCTTAAGAAAATTAGAAAAGAACTATACCGTCCTCAGTAAATTCAGAGGCAGTTCTTCAGCCTGGTGGTTCTCTAGTGAATAATACATCCGATATTCATGATTCATGATTAAATTGATCTAATTCATAACTTTCAACAAATAAACCACTATGTGAGATACAACATACACTGGAAAATGAGCTCTCCCAGCTGAAAGCAATCTGAATGTTGATAAAAAGTTGAAGTAGAGAAGAGTCAGAAGCGAGAGAAAAATGATTAACATTTGAGATGAGAGACTCGTGAATAATTTATTCAACGATTAATTCAGACACTTCTACTACTTCTTCTCCTTCTTCTTCTTCTTCTCTTCTTCTTCTTCTTCTTCTTCTTCTTCTTCTTCTTCTCCTTCTTCTCCTTCTTCTTCTTCTTCTTCTTCTTCTTCTTCTTCTTCTTCTTCTTCTTCTTCTTCTTCTTCTTTTTCTTCTTCTTCTTCTTCTTCTTCTTCTTCTTCTTCTTCTTCTTCTTCTTCTTCTTATTCTTCTTCTTCTTCTTCTTCTTCTTCTTCTTCTTCTTCTTTTTTTCTTCTTCTTCTTCTTCGTTTCTTCTTATTCTTCTTCTCTTCTTCTTCTCTTCTATTCTTCTTCTTCTTCTTCTCTTCTTCTTCTTCTTCTCTTCTTCTTCTTCTTCTTCTTCTTCTTTTTCTTCTTCTTCGTCTTCTTTCTTCTTCTTCTTCTTCTTATCTTCTTCTTCTTCTCTCTTCTTCTTCTTCTTCTTCTTCTTCTTCTCTTCTTCTCTATTGCTGAGCTGTACTTAACTGGTGGAGCGTGCAAATTTTCCAATGTTAAGTGCTCAGAAGGGTAATGGAAAATGAAAAACCTTTTTTCCACTTCACGGCAAAAATTCAGTTCAGTTTTACAGAGAATCTTTCTATTGAGTTTGAATGGAACGAGTTGAAGGGAGAGACAGAAAATTGACAGGAATGCATTATCAGAACACCATACAACCTATGATGACAGTTTGAAGAGGATATCATTGATGATGAATGGTGTAATTTATTATTATGTTGATGATAATTCACATAATTATAATTATGTGAGAATGATTTGCGGATTTCAAGTTACTCGATAGATTTTATTTCTGAATGCAGATCTCATTGTCAACTATTCTACGTATTATATTGTTGACTGTTGTCAACATGTTACAATTATTAATTTTCAATAATTTAGGACTGGATCATCTTCTTATATGAGCTTTTCTGCAGTGAAATCCACATTAGAGTCAGCATTTGATTAACATTGTTGCTATCCTTGTCTATCATTATACAAAGCAGATAGCGTAATCCTTTCCTAGCTTCACAAAGTTGCCAGATTGTTTTTGAGTCATGTTGAATCCTGATCAATTTATTTATTTATTTTTATTTTTACAAGAAACACTGAAAGGGAGAGAAAAACTAAGGATACTCCTTGCACTATTTCTCTCCCAAATTTGGATAATATTCTAGAAGTCCGAAATAAGGTTATGATTCTACTTTTCAATATAATTCACTTCTTTTTCACTTGAAAACAACAGAATTTTGAATGTTGACGGTTGAGAAACTGGATAGAAAACCAAAATATTACACTCGAATCACTATCAATTAAAAATGTTCACAAATTAAACAAAAATTGAATCTTAATCACTAAAATTAATCGTTACATGATGGAAACTATATTTTCTTGAGAAATAATGATCATTATTTCAGAGTTTATCGGAGATTGATAGTTGACAATGAGATCGGCATTCAGAAATGAAATTGAACAAGGTTCATATCAATGGTGTAACAACCGCAACCGGTCTTTCTAACTATCAATGAAATCTGTGGTTTTTGACAATTTCTTAATCTTTTTATTCAATATGAATAATTACCACAATATCAACTTCTCAACTGCACAAAAAGTGAAAATAATAATCGATTATTATCAACAAGAATGTATAATTAATAGCTAATCAGATATACCGGAATAGATGGCAGTGGTAACGTAGAGAATTGGTAACGCTATTGTCCTATCTTTTCCACAGGCTCAATAACGTAGTACTCACTATAGGTATTTTTTATTTCCAATTGGGTATATTCTCATTAAAAAAAATCGTATGGCTTTTGTTGGTGGAGAGTCCCTTGCGGGAAGGTCCCACCGCCTGAATATATAATTTAAGCCGTCAATGGGCCTTATGACTATCATACTTCAGCCGGGACCGACATTTAACAGGCCCATTTATGTGTTAGGTTGATTCGCCATCAAACTGTCTTTTTTATTTAAGGCTACTTTTAAATATGAATAAATAGTTATTTGTATATCTAGAGTGAAAAGTACGGCTTTTTCTCCCTGTGGGAAAAAGTTTGAAACCTGTGGCGAAGCCGAGGGCAGCAATTTTCCTGAGGGAGAAAAAGTATTTTTCGCTCGTGATGTACACAACATTTTTCATCCATCTACATTTTTTTATAGAAACTGCAAATAAAATCATTCTAATAACTTACGTATTGGTGACAAGATTCCTAACAACATAACCTAAATCTAAAACCTGAAAACGGTCGTCTGATGGCACTGCCGATTGCGCTATCTATCGGCAAAAGTTGTAACAATTATCAGCTGAGCAGCTACCAAAAATGGCTGACTCCAGATCACGCGGTTCAGATTTGAATTGCAGATCAAAAATATTTGTTGGCTGGTATTTTGAATAGAATAAAATATTTTCAAAATTGTATAAATTTTTATCATCTACTAATATTAAGAATAAATAATACATACAAACATATATTCATGAGTTAATCAAAATTTCTGGTTGTGGTATTGAATTCAGTTGACTCAATTACAGACACCTCTATTATGCTTTCTCATCTGAGCTTAGTCCTCTTAACCTATTACAATGTAAGTTTCAAAATAGAGATGCTCCCCATGTTATTTAAATGGAGTCACTTTTACTCCCTAGGGAGTTTTTCTGTTTTTTACTACCGAGAGCGAAAAAGTGACACTTTAGTATTAGGTTTCAGGGAGTAAAGTAAGTACTTTAGACAGTAAGTGGAGGAAAAATATAAATCTGAGTACCCTTGTTAAATTATTGATATAAGGCTACTAATGCCATTTTCAAATGAAAATGCTCACTATAGGCTATTGTATCGAATAGTTTTGATATCTATTTATTACAGTGCAATAAAGGTTTGAAACATATTTAGCGTGATGCTTGTCTGTGCTATCATAATGAATTGAAATCTTAACTTTATTCTTTATTGAAATTTTTATTTGTAAAAATTTGGGAGAAGACAGTTCTGGGCTATGCCTGTTGTCCTATCCCAATCATATTATATATTATAATTTTGATTTGTGATTGTCAATGAACCAATAAATAAATACTCGATTGATTATTATAATCGATTATAATTATTAATAATGATTGAACAATCTAACAATACAACGACACATTCTATTCTATTATTTTTCAAATATTTCGTCAATTTTTCGTACCAGGAACATGAAAAATTCCATCTGAATGTTAATGTTTGACACAGTGATCAACCTCAAAAACAGTGGAACACCAACCTCAAAATCACACCTGAAACCTTGACTTTCGATCCAAAATCATTCAAAACACCCAGAATTGAGTCCAGTCTGTGGTCTCCAAGCTGCTACAACGAAATCAATAATTCCAGAACATCAACAGTCTATTCGGAAGGACCAGGAGTAAATTAAATTTCATGAGAAGTCCAATAAGGACCCCAACTGTTATCATCCTTTTTAACAAGATTACAGCAATTTCCACCCTACGAAACGATCCAATGAGACGAAATTATTACGGTGAATATAACTCATGTTTTTCAAATTTGATTCTATAGT
>NC_052511.1:52529890-52552523 GCF_014356525.2 Nilaparvata lugens | reverse complement strand
AAAAAAAATTTGTATGTAAAGGTATAAAGGTTGATTTTGTTTTTCTTTTTGTGTAGTTGAGAGTTGATATTGTGGTAATTATTCATATTAAATGAAAAAGACTAAGAAATTGTCAAGAAACCACATATTTATTGTTACTTAGAAAGACCGGTTTCTGTGATAACACCATTGCCAATCTCTGATAAACTCTGAAAAAGACCGAAACCGTTCTCTCTAAGTATCAATGAATCTGTGGTTTTTTGACAATTTCTTAGTCTTTTTCATTTAAAAGGTAAAATTTGTATGTATTTTATATAAAGGTACCTCCTTGATAAGTCCAGTGTCCCTTCAAACAGTGTCTCTAGCACTTTCAATGGAGAAAATAAAAGATGACATGGCTGAATCTTCATAATATACTGTACTTATTGTATTGGCCTTCTCATTAGATTGAGAGTTGTATTCATGAGCGAGGTCTACTGTTCGCAGAACTACTAGTATCTCTTTGAAGCATACTTAAGGATTGCACAGTACTAAATCACTCCTGAATCATATTGTCAAATATAATCGAACATTGCATGTCTGATCTAAAATGATCCTGGCGCTAAATAAATCTGAAAGACAAACTCTTGTCTCTAAACCGTATACATTCCAAGTAATTATTATTTTTAACAAGCACAAAAGGTTCTGACTCACTGGTGCAGTAGACGAAGAAGTATACAGTGGTACTATTATACCAAAACCTTTCTATTATGTATGTTACAAATACATTACCTTGTAGTACACTACATTATATAACAAATACAGCGCTACTATATTCAAATAGAAGCCGTTTCTATTTTCTGGTACTATTATGTGCATCAAAGACAATACGAATGAGGATTGTGTGTTTTGTACACTAGGATTTTCACTCTATTTAACACCAACATCCTTTCTGTGTTCGTACACTGAGAATTATACTTAATTCTACACCATTTTAGGTTTACACACAAAAATAATTCCACTTTGGATATAAGTTACAATAGAAATCACCATTTCATGGAGCCTAGCCTGACCCTTGATTTCCATAAAGCAACTGGGGTCAAGAAATCCCGCATTTTCACCGCATAATATATACAGAAAATTCCACTAGTCGTCTATGTTTATAATCACATTTTTTTGTGTATCTGTCTGAATGAAGAATGACGAACTATTGCAAGTATAAGGATTGATAAGAACAATATATAAACATGTTTTTATATTGTTTTTTTATTAAATTGAATAAAGGAGCCCATATAAGTGAACTGTTTCCAAGTATAGGAATATACAGTGGACCAGACACAACACAGTTTATATATATATCATTATACAGTATTCATCTATGTATATAAAAGCGGAATGGCACTGACTGACTGACTGACTGACTGACTCACTCACTCACTCACTCACTCGCAGAACTAAAAATCTAGCGGACCAAAAACGTTTAAATTTGGCTGGTATGTTCAGTTGGCCCTTCAGAGGCGCACTGAGGTGTTTTCTTAGCTTTATCGAGAACGAATGAACAGAAATTGTTAAAATTTAGTACAGAAGCTAAGCTGGGGTGTAATAATGTTGTGTTAGAAGGTGTAAGGTATCGAATTTGGGTAGATAAAAATCCCTAACCGAAACAGTAATAGGTCTGAAAATAAAGTAACCGGCTAATATCGCCAAATAGATAATAACTAAGATTAGATAGCATCAGCTTGTTCTGGCTAAATGGTACAAGAAACCTAAAAAGGATTTGAAGGAATTTTGTTGCTAATAAATAGATTATTATATAAAATAATTTTGAAGATTGAGGTTAGGTACATGTATTCACGGATCGGTGACCTAGAGATCGATCAAATCGAGAAACGTAGAATCTGACCAAAACCCCTTGGCAGAGCTTTATTGCAATCAGATGGAGTGCAATGTGAAAAAACATCTGATCACGTGGCTAATTATTAGGTAGCATGGAATTAATATTAATGTATAGAATATTAGCTAGCATGTAAAGAGCATAACAAATAAACAAAATAAAATAATTAATGTATTCAGGAAATAAGAGGTACCAGGCGCATGAATACCGAATAAAATTTGCATGCACCAATAGTAAAACGGCAGTTAATAGGCGGCAATTGTAGGCCAATTCAAAAATATTTATATATATTTCTATAAATGTTCGAATCTATGTTGAATTGTTGTATAGTCTATGTTATCGATATGGCTCGAAAGCAAAGAAATTATTAATCATACAATCTAAGCAATTTTTTGATATTTTTGTAAGATCTATTTGACCCTAAATGGCGGAGGACTAAGATATTCAAATTTTATGTTAATTTGAAAGTCGGAAATAAGATTTGTAAAATTGAAAAAAGGAGAACCAGCACTCGCCAACCAAATGCCACCAGGAGAGGACCCCAAATATTTCAGAGCATAGTACCTTGATAATGATTTTGTAAAAGTTAAAGTTAAATTAAACTATTAAATTTCTTAAAAGACTTCGTGATGCTATTGTGAAGCAGAAGTCATTTTCATTTTCAAATAAATTTATAACCCCTTGGAGGAGACGATTCCGGCTACCATATTCCCGGACCACATGGAGTTGGATCGACATCGGCGGCTTACAAGAAGATTTTCGACACGTGAGTGATAAATATTGAATTAGTGATGGGTGCCCTAGTGCTTCGAATTAATCTAATAATCAAAGCTAGCTCGTCGAAAGGGTTTTTATTATAAATTAAGAAATTAATAAGAGTAATACTTGCGCAAGTAAAATTTAGTATTAAAGGTATTTTATTGAAAGAAAAAGATAGATCAATACAGTTCAGAAATTTCTATTGAATCAAAGAAGTATAAAATCTAGGCTACTAAAACATATGCATATGATATTTAATTTTTGCAGTATAATTTGCGATAGTTTGTTATAGCTCTAATTCACTAGATGAATGGCTCTACCTATTCCGTCAGGTGCCGAATCTTGCACCCTGAGATAAAATATATATTCGATACAAAGAAATCTACTAAGTACTAGAGATTTTATATATATATATTTGGATTATTAGTGGCTAATTTATCAAGCTGATCTTAAAGCACATATTTTTAATTGAACTGTCCAAGTCGACAAGTATTAGCAAGCGCATATCGCAGCTACATGCAAAGAATGCATATGATTTTAAGATAAAGGCACATGGTAATGATTCGTGCCATAAATCTAGAATATAAAGTTTAGCCTGTGATATTTTACTGATTTCAATTATTGTTCTATTTTTATATTATATTTTTTATCGCTCTTTATATATTTTTTGCCTAGATCTATTTTTTGCATTATTTGTTTAATATATGTATGAAACGTTTATGGTGTGCAATTTATTTTTTTTTTATTCCTCAACACTATAGTATAAGTATCATATTTATATATATTTATTATTTATTGAATTACAAGAGTTATAGGAGAAGCCCATATCTAGGCCTATCAAGATTTTTGAGACTGAATCCTATTAAAAAACCACGACCTAATTATATGATTATATCAAAATCTCATGCTTTACCGACTGATGCCAAGCAGGAGGCTAATCGTTATTTAAATATAAAGAAGAACGTGTCAGAGAAACATGTCGCCCAACGTGATAGGCCACGGATACGGCACAGAGAAACATGCCGTACCAACGTGGGACTGATGATGAGAGCCGAGCTCATTGAATAATTATTTGAAATTAAGTCAATAACCATATTGAAAATTATAGATAACTTATACGAGTATTGAGGAAAACTGGCGAAGTAAAATTTGTATTACTTTTTGGGGAATCAATAGCTTTAAATAAAAAGAAATTATATGTTTTAAAGAAAATTTTATATTATTATTACTGTAAAAAATATATTTTATAGAGAGAGCTATTATATTTTATGGGCCTAAACTGCTAGTCAGAAATCAATGAATAGTATTATTATATTATAAGAGCTTAAGTAATAAATAGGTTACCTGGCTTGTAATGTCCATAGGCCTATCCTCATTTGTGTCCTTATTAATGCCTTGTTGGCCAAAACTTTCACTTTTTAACAAACACTTGACACTTAATCCATTTTTAAAATATGAGTCTCTTTTCGTCCACGCAAAGTAAGGTAGCAGACACACTGCAGACGGCGATAGTAGCGGAGATCGACGCTGAGGGGGGCGCGATGGAGTCCAACGCCAGATCTCTTCAATCACCGCCAAGAATCCTGTGAACAGTAATAAACCGTTAAATGTCTCCCAAGAAGCAATAAGAAGGGTTATAGTAGAGGGGATGATCAAGTCATTTTCTAATAGTTTAGAAAAAACAATGACCATGGCAATGAAGGACTTGAAGGCGGAAATGAAGGAAATGCGGGAATCATTGAAGGATACAGCGGTAAGAACGGGTAAGGAAACTGCGGACACAATATCAGCATCTACCGCTGAAAATCAAGAACTAATTACAACCGATTTAACAGCAAAAATAGATACTGTCACTTGTGAGTTAAACGAAAGAATAGATAACCTACCAGCACAAAACACTTTGCAAATTCATGAAATAGCTCACCCAAATCTGATATAAATCAAAACATAGTACAACTTGAAAGTCAAATACATCAATTTCCGCACGAGAATATAGAGCCTATTCCCATAGCAACGTTTGATTCACTACACAGTTTCAATGAATTAGGCCGTTTTGACAATACAGACCGCTATCTCCAACCTAAAGAATTTATAGATCAGATAAAACTAGTTCAATCATTAACACCCACCTCTTGGAATTTTTGGCGTCTTCGTTTGACTAGTTTATTGATTGGCGAACCCCTGATGTTCTTTCGGAGTAGAGCCCATGAATTTACATCATTGGATGAGTTTGTAGCTGTCTTCCTGGAACAGTATTGGAGCAGAAGTAAACAGTTGGACGTGCTAGCGGACATTATATCATGCGATTTCAACCCTAACTTAGACGGTGCATGTACCACTTTCGTCACTGCCCTACAGTTTAAAAATTCTCAATTGAGCAAGCCCATTAATGAATCGGCATTAGCAAGTATTATTTTAAAGAAGCTACCGTATCAAGTTAGAATGGCACTCGCACACAAACCATTACTGATTGCAAGCAGCTGATAAATCATTTATATGGCATACAGTCTGTGATGGCAATATCAAACCACCGTTCAGACCAGAGATACGCACAAAATCAACATAACCCAAAATTTAGTCAGTATAACAGCCAAAATTATGAACCGGTATCATATGATCGCTACCGATCTGCCCCTCAATTTGAACGTCGCTATGAGCACGGGCAAATGGTAACTGGAATAATGAAAAATTTCAAAATCGCACAACCAACCACTATGCCCAGCAGAGCAACCGTAAGAATCACTATGATGGCCGTGATCGATTAAACTCAATAATAATCACACTCAGAACAATTACAACAGAAATTATAAACCGCCACCTCAACAAGTAAGCACAAATTATACATTAGCACATGCAATAGGATTGAATCAACAAAAAGCCCGGAACCCAGCACCCAACGACCCGCCACCAGATATACAGAAAACTACAGCTAATAAACCAGGACTATATGATACCCCCGATATAACAAGCACAAGCTCAAATGAAACAAACCCAGAAAAGCAGGATATTTCAACGTCATACACCACATTCAGAAGTGATTTACCGAAAACATTATTAGAAGAACCGAAAATATTAGAAAAACAGATGTTATACAAGACAGCCTACCCCAAAAAAACCGCCGCCAAAACATGCAATTAAAGCCACCGCAAGCATCAGCTCTATTAAGTTTCCGTGCCCCCACGAAGAGCAACCTGCACCGAAGAATCACTGCTAAAAATAATCAGTTGCCAGGAGGAGACCGTCACCATACTATCCGCTTTGAACGTCACACTCGCGCATCAAGAGACCGCCACCGCACCCGCGCATCATTCGACCCCACCAAGGCACCCCAAGGAACCCAAAATTTTTGACCAAGAGGCTGACACCAGGGAGGACGGGCTACCGGACAAGAGGAGCGACCACCGCAAGGCCCGGAGACGGAGGCGCCCGAGGACACCGGACGGCCGATATCAGGACGAGGAGGACAGCATACAGGACCGTAAGAACCAGCACCGCAAGGCCCGGAGGCGGAAGAAGCGACGAAGGAGGAACCACGCGCGCGCATACCGGCCGCATGCACGGTTCAAACGCCCGAAGAGGACACCGGACCGACACCGAGGAGGACAGGAGCAGACTGACGTCATGCATCCGCGGCACATTCGTTTTAAGGAAGATGATCAACGATGTGACCGGAATAATAGGCCAAAGAAATATAACAAAAATGGAGCTACTACAAGAACAAATATGATTCGTGCATGGCAACAATAAATGGATTACTTGTGGGAACTAATAAAGGATAACGGTGGCTAATAAGATTGGAAGAATTAAAAAATAATAAGAAAGTGAAAGTACCTGGAGATTATACTATTGAAAAGATGATAAATGTTTGGATATGGTGTTTAATGTTTGTTATAATGGCTGTGATAATATTGAAAAGTGATGCTATAATTAAGACCATGTTATTGTTGAAAGAATTTATTAGTGTTGATTGGAAGTGTTATATTATTGAATTGTTTATTATGATGATGAAGCCTAATAATGAATTTAAGTGGAAAGTATCGGATGAAGATGATTGGAAGCTCTATATTATAAAGTCGTTTATTGGTGTAACTAGAATTATAAACAATGCCACTAAAGTGAAAATATCGAGACTCAACGGAATAAATAGAAATAATAAGGAAGAAAACAGAACCAGATCAAGGAATTGTGTTAAAAGATACACCAGATACATGGGCTTTAAATTTATGATGAAAGAATTATCAACTAGGACAGCCTCAACAACCGGACAGCAGATAACCGAACGGCCTACAGCAACAATCTACAAACAGAATGCAAGAAGATGCAAGTAAATCACAACATTTCCACATGTAATATCGTTGAATTTGAAATAAATATGATAAGAAATCAAGGAAAACATTATTATCAAAACGATTACTGACCTTCCTTAATAAATTTAATCTTGGCATAGGACCGCATGGCAACAATCCAGTGTTTTAATTCCTTCCAACCGTTAGAAGCCTGCAATAAGAAAAAGAATAATTTTTAAATATGTAATTAAATTAGCTACATCAACTAAAAAAGACACAAGCGGGGATAGTATGTTTAAAAATTGTTAATTACCTTTGAAAAAAAAAAAAAATGCAGCAATTAGGTTCGTTATGAAATTCGACAGCAAATTCTGATGTAACATGTAGCAGTATTAAACGTAGAACCAGTGACCAGTGGGCAAAGCCACCTGAATCAAATATGTAATGTCTGTAAACAGATGATTATGAAAAAGTATGGTAACCCCAAAATTGTTATATTATTGTTATTTATTATTGTTATTTATATATTTATCAATGTTAGTACATTTATTTATATGTTTTATATTTATTGCCTTTAGTTATGCCACGTTTGTTACCTGAAAAAACCTAAAGTGAATGCAAGCTACCAAAAAACCAAAGAGCCATTAGCAAAAGAAAAGTATTGTACCTGATGTATAGAAAATTATTTATATTAAGACCTAAGAAATACTATAAGATATAAGCCCAGAAGTTTGTGAATTGAAATTATTGTCTGAAAGGAATCGATTGTGAGAATCATGGAATGTGTGTAGTTAGGTTGGCGGCCCTGCAAGCGGCGAATTTAAAAATATTATGTTTTAAGTGTTGTCAGGAGGAGTGCGTTTAGAAGTTTATATATTGATATTTTATGTGTGTTGAGGAGGAGAATTTGTTATTGTATTTGATAAAGGTATAAAGGAGATGCAGCAAATATGTCTGCGAACTGTGATAGAAGTATGAAGTATAATTTATAAATAAAGTATAGTGTATATCTATGTATTGAAGGGTGGGTTTTCATTAAAAACATTGTGATTCTCAAATATTTTGAATTCAAACCACGGGCGTGTGTAAGGTATCGAATTTGGGTAGATAAAAATCCCTAACCGAAACAGTAATAGGTCTGAAAATAAAGTAACCGGCTAATATCGCCAAATAGATAATAACTAAGATTAGATAGCATCAGCTTGTTCTGGCTAAATGGTACAAGAAACCTAAAAAGGATTTGAAGGATTTTGTTGCTAATAAATAGATTATTATATAAAATAATTTTGAAGATTGAGGTTAGTTACATGTATTCACGGATCGGTGACCTAGAGATCGATCAAATCGAGAAACGTAGAATCTGACCAAAACCCCTTGGCAGAGCTTTATTGCAATCAGATGGTGTGCAATGTGAAAAAACATCTGATCACGTGGCTAATTATTAGGTAGCATGGAATTAATATTAATGTATAGAATATTAGCTAGCATGTAAAGAGCATAACAAATAAACCAAATAAAATAATTTAATGTATTCAGGAAATAAGAGGTACAGGCGCATGAATACCGAATAAAATTTGCATGCACCAATAGTAAAACGGCAGTTAATAGGCGGCAATTGTAGGCCAATTCAAAAATATTTATATATATTTCTATAAATGTTCGGAATCTATGTTGAATTGTTGTATAGTCTATGTTATCGATATGGCTCGAAAGCAAAGAAATTATTAATCATACAATCTAAGCAATTTTTTGATATTTTTTGTAAGATCTATTTGACCCTAAATGGCGGAGGACTAAGATATTCAAATTTTATGTTAATTTGAAAGTCGGAAATAAGATTTGTAAAATTGAAAAAAGGAGAACCAGCACTCGCCAACCAAATGCCACCAGGAGAGGACCCCAAATATTTCAGAGCGTAGTACCTTGATAATGATTTTGTAAAAGTTAAAGTTAAATTAAACTATTAAATTTCTTAAAAGACTTCGTGATGCTATTGTGAAGCAGAAGTCATTTTCATTTTCAAATAAATTTATAACCCCTTGGAGGAGACGATTCCGGCTACCATATTCCCGGACCACATGGAGTTGGATCGACATCGGCGGCTTACAAGAAGATTTTCGACACGTGAGTGATAAATATTGAATTAGTGATGGGTGCCCTAGTGCTTCGAATTAATCTAATAATCAAAGCTAGCTCGTCGAAAGGGTTTTTATTATAAATTAAGAAATTAATAAGAGTAATACTTGCGCAAGTAAAATTTAGTATTAAAGGTATTTTATTGAAAGAAAAAGATAGATCAATACAGTTCAGAAATTTCTATTGAATCAAAGAAGTATAAAATCTAGGCTACTAAAACATATGCATATGATATTTAATTTTTTGCAGCATAATTTGCGATAGTTTGTTATAGCTCTAATTCACTAGATGAATTATGGCTCTACCTATTCCGTCAGGTGCCGAATCTTGCACCCTGAGATAAAATATATATTCGATACAAAGAAATCTACTAAGTACTAGAGATTTTAATATATATATATATTTGGATTATTAGTGGCTAATTTATCAAGCTGATCTTAAAGCACATATTTTTAATTGAACTGTCCAAGTCGACAAGTATTAGCAAGCGCATATCGCAGCTACATGCAAAAGAATGCATATGATTTTAAGATAAAGGCACATGGTAATGATTCGTGCCATAAATCTAGAATATAAAGTTTAGCCTGTGATATTTTACTGATTTCAATTATTGTTCTATTTTTATATTATATTTTTTATCGCTCTTTATATATTTTTTGCCTAGATCTATTTTTGCATTATTTGTTTAATATATGTATGAAACGTTTATGGTGTGCAATTTATTTTTTTTATTTCCTCAACACTATAGTATAAGTATCATATTTATATATATTTATTATTTATTGAATTACAAGAGTTATAGGAGAAGCACATATCTAGGCCTATCAAGATTTTTGAGACTGAATCCTATTAAAAAACCACGACCTAATTATATGATTATATCAAAATCTCATGCTTTACCGACTGATGCCAAGCAGGAGGCTAATCGTTATTTAAATATAAAGAAGAACGTGTCAGAAAGGAATTCGAAATAACGCCAAAGTTACACCCAACATTAGCGTTTTCTGCGTTTTCTCTGTTATTTCATCAAGTAATAGACAGAAAATTTTCAAATTTGGTACAGAGGTTAAGCTAGGGTCTAAAAATTTTGTGATGATTTTGTGATCCTATATTTATATACATTCAACAGACGTTATTCCTTTTCAGACAGTCATGAAGAGATCCCCTAAAAACTGGCAGCATTAATTGAATGGGAAGTATATATTGTTACACATGAGGAATCCTGACACTTCAAAATGAATTTCACAAGCGGTGACACTTGTATTCACTGATTCAGTGTGTTATTAATGCGACTTCTCACCACCAGAGTGCAGCACTATAATAGAACCCAAAACTGTGCACGATTCATATCTATGTATATGAAAAGTTGTGTGAATATATATGAAACTCAGACATGGACATTGCACGATTGTGTGGGATGTAACTCTATGTATACTTCAGTATATCTATAAAATATGTATGAGTTTAAGTATATCTATAGTTTACTCTCTTGTTAAGGACTCTAGTATAGTGCTAAATTGAGTAAATAGTATGGTACGAGTATATCTATACTTTTCTTTCTTGTTAAGAGTTATATTATAGTGTATAATATAGTGCTAAGTTAAGTAAATGGTATAGCAAGATTATATCTATACTTTACTTTCTTGTAGAGGGCTACTAGTATTATTTAGATACATCTATAGATATAGTAGAAGGCTATAATCTAGGGAACATTAGGCAAGCTGCAAGATTTAGAACTGAATATACTTGCCCTTTCTATGTTTGGGGTGAGATTTGAGAGATTTTCCCTTTCTGAAAGATGTGGGGGAAGTCTGGGATATTATTCACTTTCAAGGACACTCTTGCTTTCATTTCGGGAAGTCTGTGGATTTGAAGCATAAATTACTTCCAATTACAGTATAATTCATAGAATAATACTGGCCTTCTGAATGAGGAGAGATTCAATGGAGTTCTTGGCTTGTAATGCACATGGTTTTGTTCTTAATATAATAATTGGGGAATTTAAGAGTTCGAACAACATATAATTGATCACGATTTTTGTATGTGAGCTGTATTACACAAACTTGCATAGATTCAATGAAGTTCTCGGCTTGTAATGCACACGGTTTTGTTCTTAATATCATAATTGGGGTATTTAAGAGCTCGAACAACATATAATTCATCACGATTTTTGTATGTGATCTGTATTACACAAACTTGCAGAGATCACTGAATTTGAGTGAGCTTATCAACAAAGATTATTCTATTTCATCACAAAAATATTTCAGGGAAATGGAATAATGATTTTGGCTGTTTTTAGATAATCATGAATTATGGATTATGATTGAATGTGTTTGCTGGTTGCCAACATCCGTACCACAAGAAGAAGTGTTTTAAAGTGGTTTTATTGTTGAATTCGAGTTGGATTATAATCAACGTCTACTATAGATGTCATATATAGACAAATTATTATCTCATAATATCCCAGAGAAATGATAGTCTACTAAAGTTATGAAGAGAGATTGAGTTAGCTTATTGCAAATTATGGATCTCTTAGTTGATGATATTGAAAAAAATCAACTGTATTCGTATAATATTAAGGGCTGGTTTCCAAGCTCGGGATTTAGCAAAGTCCTAGACTTTAAACAGCTGGAGAAAGAAAATTGGCTTTCCAAAACGGGGCGTAGTCGCAGCTTTTATAACAGAAGTCCTAGTTTTTATTCTCTCATTTCTATAATTGGAAACGTTTTTCCTTGACGAAATTAGACATTCCTAAATAATTCAAAATAGCTGAAACTTTACACTATATTCTCTTAATTTTATTTTGTGTTCAATTTTCTAGTATTTCGAAATTTAATTCAAATGTGACTATGATAATGACTGCGACTACGCCCCGTTTTGGAAAGCCAATTTTCTGACTCCAGCTGTTTAAAGCCTAGGACTTAGCTAAATCCCGAGCTCGGAAACCAGCCCCAAGTGATTCATGCATTGTTCACATAGAGCTTGGGATCTTAAAATCGTGTCATATCCTCGAAGAGAAACATTCTTCTCACAAAAAAGACATTACAAAGGTAAAATACACAAACAGCAAGATTGAACATTTCCTGTTCAAATTTGTGAAGTAAATTCAGCTTATTATTTATTCGTTCAAAACATAGCATTTCCTGTTCAAACTATGTCATTGGATGTCTCATTGGATTGAATGAAAAAGAGTAAGAAATTGTAAAAAAACAACAAATTGATACTTAGAAAGACCGGTTTCAGTTATTACACCATTGTCAATTGGTGTTCATTCCATTGTGAAACGAAATCTAATAAAACGAGTTCTATCGGGGATTGACAATGGTGTAATAACCGAAACCGGTCTTTCTAAGTATCAATAAATCTGTGGTTTTTTGACAATTTCTTAGTATTTTTCATTCAATATGAATAATTACCACAATATCAACTTCTCAACTACACAAAAAGTCTCATTGAACTCTTGTAATACCTACAGCATTAATATTATTCATATTTTGTAAATGTATAGTATTCATATTTTGAGAATGAATACTGTTTGTTTCTCGACGCCTCTTTTTCCAAAATAAAGTCTAATAAACTCTTCCTACATTACCATCGAGAAATCATACGCTGGTTAAGTATGTTGTATTTCTTTATGTTTATTCTATGACTTCTCTGATCAATATTACTCTACCAAAAATGATTATCACCTATTCAACATGAAGGAACAAACGAACAATTGTTAGTCATGATTGTTACTCATACCACAGAGTAGAGATATTTTTTTCTACATTATTTTTCTTTATATATTTCCTTTATTATTCCGTGCTCATACATAATTCCGGTAAGCTTATTCTATGACATAAATTAGAAGAAACATTTTCGACCACTAGAACCGTTTTCGTCCGAACTAGCATCGGCCGAAAACTACCGAACTCGTCCCAACGATCCCCCAACAAAGAAAGGAATAGATGCTCGTCCATTGCAACAGGTTCATACGGCCGTCTCCGGCCGATCAATTTTTCGATCCGAATTGAATTCGATTTTCCGGCTCTATCCGGCTGAACTAACAAGTCGAGCTGAGACAACAAAGTGTTCCTAACCTAAAATTGTTTCACAGTCTTGTTTGTTTTTTGAAATTGTTCTGTTTTATAAAGTTGTAACTATGGACAGTGAAAAGTTGATAAGTTGAAAGTTGATAAGTTTCAAGAGCATATATTCTATTGTGAGACAAAAGATATCATCGTCGTGATCTTTAAAGGAATCTGTGGACAAAGATTGCTGAACAAATAGGATTTGAAAATGAGATTATTATAATGAATAACTTATTTAGTGGATATTTGTTTATTCAATTTTAAAAATCTCAATATAATCATCGTTCATGAAAAATTTCGGTGGCTATGATAGTAGTTAATTCATTATTCAATAGTTCAGCCAACTTCTGAAGTAGACTGACGTAAACTGTTCCAATGGACGACCATATTCGGCCGATTTAACGGCCGGCAGATTCGTCCGATCCAACGGCCGAACGGATCGATTGAATACGGTTCCAATGGAAACAAGAAAACTCTTCACGAGATTCATTGTACCTCCGCATTCTTCAAGTCAGATTAAGTAGAAATGTGGGTTATCCACTTGTTATATTTCTCCTTGTCCTTTGTATATTCGTTGACTATTAAGAAACGAACTGGCATCGTTGCGGAGCTAGAAAGAGATAGCGCCATTTGCTTTGTTGATTGATTGACAAGGACAGCAACACGAATGTTAATCGAATACTGCTGTTAATCGACCTCACTTGAATAAAAAAAATCTCCACCCAAATCATTATACAGAGCTTCACATTTCCCCCAATTCTAATCAAACATAAACCAACCTTTCCCATTAAGGACATAAGAAATCATTCTCGCACATATATATCAGCTTAGCATGCAACAAAAACCTACTTGGTTTGAAAAATTCTCTTCAACCTGTCGATATTTCATCTGAATAAAATTCATTCTGGGAGTTTGAATTCATTTTTCTGAAACTGTTCGAATTCCTTAACTAGTTTCCGTATCATTTTTTTTATTATGAATGTGTGGAAAACAATTTGTATCTGATTTTCTCAACCAATTAAGAAGGCTGAGCCAATGGGTCATACCTTCACAAACATTATTCTTTATCAATATTAAAGTCAAAATATAGAATGGCTTATCAAGCCGTGTACACACTGAACAAATATTCGGCAAACATGTTTGTTGAGGAGCTCAGTGACAAACATTTCAAAAAGTTTGGTCAATCATTGATTGTCAAACAAAAAATTACTGTTTTTCCAAACATTTTCAGTTTTACAGCTGTAAAGCATAGAACCTGTTTTTCCCACTTACAAATATTTTGTTTGGTGATGCGTCTACACTGACTACGGGCAAACATTGTTTGTCAAACATAATAAAATTTGCCCAAACTTTTCCAACAAACATGTTTGTCCAATGTGGACACGACTTTAGTCTCTGACTAGGTGCTATATTAACAATGAGAAGAAACTTGATTGATTCTAACCAATCATTCACGCTTAAAATTCCTCACATTTGATCAACCAAAAAAACTCTTCACACGACATCGTGTCAAACAAAAAACCAACCTACATGAATCTAATTACCCTCAACACCGGTAGACTTTGGACATTTAAAGTGGTTCAATACGGTTTAAAGTGTTGAAAAAGTGCACTTTCACCCAGGCAACAAGTTGTTAATTTTTCCTCTAAAAGAAAAACAGCTTCGCGTCGCTCCCTAGCCAATTAATGTGGCAGCGCAGCGATTTTTTCTCCTGCTTCAGTGGAATTAATTAAAAATAAACAGACGAGTTGAAGGTGTGATGGGGGGTGGGATGAAGGTAGGGTTAGAGGTAGGGTTAGAGGTAGGGTTAGAGGTAGGTAGTGGTAGGGGTGGAGTTAGGGGTAGAGAGGTGAAAGTAGAGGAAGGCACATAGATAGATCTTAGAGTAGGGGTGGGGGAATAGCGTTTAATGATTGGGTAGTGGTGGGGTTAAAGAGTTGAATACGAGATTCAATTCACTTTCCAGCTATGAGGTTGATGCTCTAAGGATGACAGTCGCTAGAGATGTACAGCAGTAACTGTGTTTCCTTAAATGTGGGAAGTGTGATCAGTCAGTCTGTATTTTCACGACTTTTAGAATATTCGTTTGATGGTTTCTAGAGGTGAAAAAAATGAATATCGGTTTTGGATGAGTAAGGGTACTGGAACCGTATTCAACCGATCCGTTCGGCCGTTTGATCGGACGAATCTGCCGGCCGTTAATTCGGCCGAATATGGTCGTCCATTGGAACCGTTTACGTCAGTCTAGTTCAGTAGTTGGCTGAACTATTGAATATTGAATTAACTATCATAGCCATCAATATTTTTCATGAACAATGATTATATTGAGATTTTGAAAATTAAGTAAACAAATATCCACTAAATAAGTTATTCATTACAATAATCTCATTTTCAAATCCTATTTGTTCAGCAATCTTTGTCCACCAGATTCCATTGAACATCACGACGATGATATCTTTTGTCTCGCATATCCCACAATGGAATATGCTCTTGAACCAAACTTATCAACTTTTCATTGTCCATAGTTACAATTCAATAGGACAGAACAACTTCAAAAACAAAAACAAACAAGACTGTGGAACAATTTTAGGTTAGGAACACTTTGTTGTCTCAGCTCGACTAGTTAGTTCGGCCGGATAGAGCCGGAGAATCCCATTCAATTCGGATCGAAAAAAATTGATCGGTCGGAGACGGCCGTATGAACCTGTTGCAATGGACGAGCATCTATTCCTTTCTTTGTTGGGGGTTCGTTCGGACGAGTTCGGTAGTTTCCGGCCGATGCTAGTTCGGTCGAGAACAGTTCTCAGGGCCGGTGACAGGGAGGGGTAGGGAGGGCTACAGCCCCGGGGCCCGGGCCCCCGGAGGGGGGCCCGATCCGGGGCCCTAGGTCTGGTTTAAAATACAAATCAGTGGTCTTTTTGATTGGGCAATATTTCCTTTAACAGACTTCTTATCTAAAAATAAAGTTGGGTGTAATGCATTAATCAGTAGGGCAAAACTTGAGTTTTTCTTCTATTGTAGAATAGAAGAAAAGAAACGGTAAATTTGAAGGTGAGGGGTTTTAGTACTGTGGTGGCCCGCAGGTCCGGCCCGGCCGCCCGGTGGGTATTATCAAGTCTGCGAGGTAGCAGCATGCAGCATTGGCAACACTGCACTAGCCGTCATCGCGGCCAATGGCAGTGTATCTGTCTAGCTTCTTTGTTTACTTATGTCTGTGGCACGCTGTCAATTTTCTGTGCGGTTTCATGGATAGTTCTATCGTTCCGTTTCTGTTCCATTTGAATCACCTGATTCAGCTTACATTGAACAGACAGCATTTATTTTGAGATACGTGCATGAAACCGAAGAAGAAAGTGAACCCTACAAAGTGCAAGAACGACCTCTATGTTTTGCTGATTGCACAAAAAGAGTGGCAAAGATATTGCTGAGCTTATCTTGAGTACTTTGAAACGCTATGAAATCCCTATAGAAGACTGTAAAGGCAAGGGTACGACAATGGAAGTAACTTGAAAGGTGCCTATAAAGGAGCTCAGGCTTTCATATTATCAGCCAACAGCGAAGCTGTTTACTCTGTGTGCACTTGTCACTCCTTAAACCTTTGTGGTGAACAAGCAGTGGAGTGCTGTCCAGCGGCTATAACTTTTTTGGGGTCCCAAAAAAGTTATTCAACATTTTCAGTTCAAGCCCCCAGAGGTGGGATATTTTGAAAAATAGAATACCCGGATCTCTTCACTCCATGTCAAAAACACGATGGTCAGCAAGAGTGGATAGTGTAAGACCTGTTGCACCTCATCTTTCTGGAATAGTAGAAGCACTTGAGGAGTGATCAAACTAAATTTGACAGCAGAATGTCGTCGAGACATAGGGGACTGAAGAAATACTTCAAGAGCTTCAACTGCCTTCTTCTTGCATCGGTTTGGTACAAATATTGAAACCCACTGACACAGTCACAGAGTTTTTTACAGAACCGTGGTGAACCTTAGATGTAGCGTCAAAGAATCTAAGTCAATTGATAGAAGATTTGAAAGTTTTGCAGAATGATGGTTGGGATAAAATCTTCAATGAAGTTTTGGTCGTTGCTGAAAACATAGGTGGCCGCAGCAACTTGAAGAGGAAGAGAAAAGAAGTGGGAAACAAAAAAGAGCAGCTGACGAGGATGACAAGGTGTGTGATGACAATACGGAACATGAACTTTATGCAAAGACCACTTTTAAGAACAAAGTTTTGGACAGTGTCATTGGGGACATTACAGTGTGTTTCAAGTCAGTCAGCGATTTGTGTAGTAACTTTTCTGTTTTGTGGTCATTCAAAGAAATGCCAGATGACCTGATCGAAACTAAATCTGCTGAACTAGTACAACGGCACCAAAAGGATCTGGGAACCGATCTTCTTGAGGAACTGGTGAGTCTGAAGCAAACTTTGGTGGAAAAAAACTTTTACCCTTTGAACTTCTCAATAAAATTAAACTCTTCAATTTAGAATCTTTATTCCCAAATCTTACTGTTGCCTTGAGAATTTTTTCCACAATTCCAGCCACAGTCGCCAGTGCAGAACGTTCATTTTCAGTATTAAACAGGATAAAAAACGTTCTATGCTCAACAATGTGCCAAAACAGGTTGTCAAGCCTAGGTGTTTTGGCGGTGGAAATGGACCTAGTAAAATGAGCAAATATAGATAGAATAATTGACAAATTTGTGTCAAGAAAGCCAGAAGAGTAGTTTTGTTGTAGACATGGTTAGATTAAAGACTTTAATTGACGGAAAGTGTTGTTTACTTTGAAAAATGGAAAAAAATCAATATGTATAATCATAATTTCTCTACGTGAATTATATGTAAATTATGTATATGGATTAATAAATCAATTTCTCCAATCAAAACATGTTGTATTTTTCTTTTTTAAATACCATGTCTATTCAATAATTCAACATTTACATACGGTATCTGTGATGCTTTAATTTGAATTTTCTATTGTATAATTTTTTTTTGAAAAGGTTTCAATTAAACCATTTTTGTATTTCTTCAATGAGTGCCTAAATTTGTGGTTTACCTAAATATGAAACAGCCTGAAAAGATATTTATGATGAATAAGTGAAAAGAGGTCTAGATTACACCAAATGAGTTATTTTATCTGTATTCAACATTGTTCTCAGGGACTGGGGAGTATCCCTAGACCCCCGGTACCCCACACAAACAAAACGCCTTCATGCATATCATACCTAGGGGCCCGGATTAGGTCCAGCCCTGGGGCCCGCGATTGCTCTCGCCGGCCCTGATAGTTCTATGGTGGACGGCCCACCTAAAGAATGTCAAAGGTGAAGATTTTTTTGAGGACTTTTTTATTGATTTAGAACTAATTGGGAAGTGTTGATAATAAAGGAAAGTTGAAAATTGGTAGGAATTTCAAGGGTGAACGACTCGTGTATAGGATTTTTTGTCTGTGACAAGTGGCATGTGACAAGAGAGAAAGTGTGATTGGCTGTTAATTGGAGTAAAAAGGAAGAGGGTGTGTCCGATCTTTTTTGTTTAACTCGAGTTTTTTTTTTGGTAGAAAAGGATGTGTATTGGAAAGTGAATGACATTCGAATAGAGGATATGAGGGAGAAGGGAAGGAAGTGTGGAAGGTTGGATGTAAAAACGGTGATAAAGGACAGGAGAAAGAGAAAATAGGAACAGAAAGGTCAGAATATTGTCGAAGTGGAAGAGAGGAATTGACATGACGGATTCATCAATATGATTGGGATCATAAACGTGAAATATTAGAATCAAATTAGAGAATAGAAATAATTGAGAGTCTTTAATGATGGATAGAATGTTTAATATGGATATGTATTCGGAGAACAATTTGTTTTCTGTAGAAGAAATTCATCATTTATGTATTTCAAGAGATGATTTGAGGGAAATACAACTCTTCATGCATGAATAGGAAATAAGACGCAAATATTTCGACAGTAATTTTGAACAATTTTCCTTTAAAAATTGAATAACTGCAGTAACACCTACTTTAATATGTTTTTCTGTCAGAATTCCTTATCAATAGCTTCAACTTTTCACGTTTAATAAATACTGTTGGGTTGAAGTAGATCTCACTATACTTATACAAGATACTTGCTTGAAAATAATCACACCACTCATTATAGCTTCAATTTTCTTCAACCATTTTGTTGTTGAAGAGCTGGCATGAAATGGCCGCTGGTTAATGTAATGAGCGAATTTGATTGGCTGACACTCTGAATCAGTTGGACCAATCCTCGAGTAGAACTCACTGGTCTTGTACGTTCCACGCTTTATACTCTTCTCATCCATCTTCTTTTCCTGTCTTCTTCTTCTTCTTCTTCTTCTTCTTCTTCTTCTTCTTCTTCTTCTTCTTCTTCTTCTTCTTCTCTTCTTCTTCTTCTTCTTTCATCTTCTTTTTCTGTCTTCTTCTTCTTCTTCTTCTTCTTCTTCTTCTTCTTCTCTTCCTCGCCGTAGGCGAGGGCGGAATGGTTTCTTGAGTGCAGCAGAGGAACTTTGCGCACGTATTTCACATTAGTTTTTCCTACAGTTACCATTGAATATGAAAAGTGGTAATTATGGGTAAATGCCTGAAATCCTCATGTATGTAGTGTTTGTTTATTTTATTATTGATAAAACCTTAATTATTGTGAAATTGAATAAAACGTTGTCCTTGGTTATAATATCTACTTATTCTGTGCTCGTTGTGCTTCGTTGGCACCTCTGCTCACTATAGCCCCACTGTTACTAACTTCATTTTGATTTTGCTGCACTGTTGCTCCCTATACCTACTAAGTATTTTGCGTTGCCATGTTGCAAATCTGGAGTGCAAAAATTTTACCCGCACTAGAGCGGAAAGTGATTCTTTGCGTTCTGTAATCAGTGCAGCAATGGCCACTTTTGAACGTAACTGTAGGAAAAAATAATTTCTTGCTCGATAAAATATAATCGATTATATCAAACGACATTGAACAGTTGATATTAATCACTCTGTTGTAGTTCAGACACTGTGTTACTTGTGAATATTTGAAAAAACACTTCATTTTCTTGGAGTATTGAGGAATGCATTTCACTCCTGAAGAGAAGCTTCATCAGCCTGACACCAGGGGCGCTTGCTCTTATGGTTGGACTGTGTGGCCAAAATGTGGGAGAATATTATATTTGATTTGAAGTTAAGTTGATCATTTAATAATTGACTTGTCATAGTGGAGATGTTTTAAAATTTTCGTATTGTTCTAGTGTGTTGAGTCTCTGGCTTTTTTGAATAAGTGTAGGACTTCGATATCTGTATGTTGTTTTGTGATTGTGCCCTGTGGCTATTAAATGTTCTGCATAATTATGTAGATTCTGAATTTGAATCGTATCATGAGATCATGACACATCTATTCCAAACACTACGGGTCACATCAAACTTCAACTGTATTATAGAATCAAGATGGCGTTGGTTGCCTAAATGGTTATTCCATCAACGATAATACTTTGTATAGCTTACAACTAACACACACTAATTTGAAAACTTTTTGACACAAGCCCCTGATTGCAAAAGCCCCAAAGCAAAGTGACAGAGAAGATAGTGTCGAACAAGACATAAAAAATTATTTTTAAAGTAGAGGTGTATTATGCTAGGTATCTATATGCTAGGGTATTATTAGTGTTAACAACATCTTCGATCAGATGCTTGATTTTCCTTTTTTACAAGTAACTTGAGAAAACTTGCATGCCTTTCTTTCCATGTATTCTATTGAACGGGTAATAATAAAAATGGTCATAGCCAGCCTGATGAGTACAGACCGATACACTGAGAACTCATAGCTGTGGTAGCTTCGTACATCATACACCTGAATAAAAATACTAATCGATGAGAGGAAAGCTTTCGAATTTCATTGATTCCCTTGTGCGAATGCCTTTCTGATTGAACAGCTGCTCAGCCGTCGGCCGTGAAATAGATATTGGATTTCAATAGCTCTCTCTCTCTTCATTAAAGAGTCCGAAAGAACAACTGTCAAAAAAGAAAAACTGATTGAGAGTGCTTCACAGTTGCTGAGTTATTCTGAGAATCAGAAATGGTATGATTTGACAACGCTGATTCACACGCCACAGAAGGCATTGACAAGACAGAGGATCGGCAACGTTGTCCTGTTATCTTTCTTCACTGCCATTATAACGCGCATCTCACTATACCAATCTCCTCCCATGCTGAACTAATAATGAAGTTCACTGAATATCCATCCCTTATATCACCCGACCAAATATCCACCCCCTATATCCCACAACAGTCGTCATTCTGCACTATAAATGTGAATCCGTGCACAGTAATCAAGGTGGACTTGGAGCTAAGCCCGGCCAATTGAGCGCAACTTAGCTAAGTCCCTGTGCTTGAGGGCAACTCACTTCAAACGGGACTTCGCCCATACGGTTAGACAGTGGGCGTTGGTTCATAATAAACAGTGATTTTCCCTTGCTGATGGCCGACTATTCCCTTTGAATTTCAACCCTTCTCTCCAACCGTACATCTATGTTCTGTGTTTCCTACTGAATGTCCCTTCCAGATCTCCCTCCCTGGATTCTCATCCCTTGCTCTCCCTCTCCTGATTTTCCCTCACTGGATTTTCTCCCTTGATTTCTCCTCCTGAATTTACCGATTCCCTACATGAATTTCCCTTCCTAGATTCCCCTCCCTAGATTTCCCTCTCTGGATTTTCATCCCTTGCTTCCCCACCCTGATTTCTCACTCACAGGATTTTAATCCCTTGATGGAGTGATCCGTGGTCTAGTGGATAGAGTGCTTGCGTAGCAGTACAGGAATCCCGGGTTCAAACCCTCTCATTACAAATAGTTTTTTTAACCAGATCACTCCCGTGCTATTGTATTGAATGGGCACGTTAAACTGTCGGTCCCGGCTGAAGTATGACAGTCGTTGGGCCCATTGACGGCTTAAAATATATATTCAGGAGGTGGGACCTTCCCGCAAGGGACTCCCCACCAACAAAAGCCATACGAATTTACTTCCTTTTTTTCAATACCTTGATTCTTCTCCTTGAATTTCTCAATTCCTCTACATGAACTTCCCTCCCTAGATTTCCCTCTCTGGATTCTCATCCCTTGCTTTCCCCCCCCCCCTGATTTTCCCTCACTGGATTTTCCTCCCTTTTCTTGCATCCAAGTCTGCCACTACTCAGCTGAAGTCAGCTTCTTTTCCTTTGCTGGCTTGCCGACTAATTTCAACTTCGCAAAGACTATCTTGAAGATGCTGAGAGATATAACTTGTGATTTTAGTGAAATGAGAAGTAGAAGATCCTCTCCAGGTTTATTTGTGATTTGTAAGCAATGTAGTTGAATTATTTTTATGATTGAAATTTATTTAATTTGAGTCAAATTCATGATTTATAGACCAGAAGGTAGAAGATCAATTGGAAGGCCACGTAAGAGATGGCAAATAACTATAAGCTGTTTGTACTTCGTAAGTCGGATCAGGCAATAGCCTAATCCCTGCACGTAAACGATTCATTAGATGATTCAAGATCATTTGAATTTCT
>NC_052511.1:52519271-52529790 GCF_014356525.2 Nilaparvata lugens | reverse complement strand
AAATAACGCCTTGAAGCATCATTCACCATGAATATTATTCAGCAAAAGGTATAGGGCACTTCCACTTAAATGATAAACCCAGGATAATGATGATACAAGTACAGTTTCCGGTGACCTCCGAACCTCCGGTCGTGTGTTGATGGGAAGGATATGACATTATATCCTTTCCAGAGAGTCGGCAATAATTATTTTTTGAGACACTGACGATTTATGTAGCTAAATTACGATATTATATTTTCCATTCTCGAATTGCTTCCAATCTACATTTTAATTTACAATTTTTATAATGGTAATATGGTGATACAGCTATATTGTCATTTTAATGTGAATTGGTTTAGACCTATAAGCCAGGTTACAACTTACATGAACTCTAAGCGAATCTCTAATCTTTCTCTCTCTCTCTCGCTAACTCTCCATCTATCATTCTCTTTCTCAATCAGTATTACCTCAAATTTCGCATATTCATCATCTATTTATATCATTTTTCTATTGGTCTGTAGTTTTAAATGATTCATCTTGTTATTTCACTCTTACTTCAAATTATTTTCAACGCTAGAATAACAGCTGATTTTCCTATTATACTGATGAAGAATGTATATGAAATCATTCTCCTTCTCTCTCTCTCTCTCCTACAACTACAGATACAAGATAGTTCATCTTATACTGTTTTATGATAATTATTATCCTGTAAATCTTTGTTTTTAGGGTTGTTTTGTGTGCATGTGTGAGGGAATGGCAACTTGATTAGATCTTCATTTCTTCATTTCTGATAAGTTTTCCTATATGATTTTTCTAGTGGAATTGAAATATTGTTTCCAATTGTATTATAAATTAAGTTTAAAATTCTTTTATTATCTGTAATTGTATTTTGATTAAGAGTTTTATTTACTTGTTAATCTTATGTAATCATATGTAAAGGCATATAATCAATCAATCATCAATCTCTCCCTGAGATTATCGAAGCATTTTATTGGATACTCATCAATCGATATAATGATTTTATTGAGTCCATCAATCTCTTTAAATTAGTGTATAAGCCAGAATATATTGTAGCTTACATGTACTATAAAATTATATCTCCCTCTCTCTCTCTCTCTGTGTCGCTCACTCTCTATCTATCATTCTCTTTCTCAATCAGTATTAGCTTAAATTCGCATAGTTATCATCTATTTATATCATTTTTTTTATTGAAAAAATTATCGGTCTGTTGGTTCAAATGATTCATCATGTCTTTTTTCTTTGGGGCTTCTTTTTAATATGAATGAAATATAAATCGGAGTACCCTTTTTAAATTATTTTTTCACGACATGTTGAAAATGGCATTAGTAGCCGAAACATGTCGTGAAGAAATGATTAATCATGATATTTCACTCTTACTTTAAATTATTTCCAGCCCTAGAATAAAAGTAGATTTTTTTTCTTTTTCTATTTAAGCCGCTCTCCTGGTGACAAATGATTTTGTCGGAGAAGGCATAGTGGTTGAAATTGTGCTAGGCCCTGAGGTCTGCGGACTTGAATCGTATCAATTGAGTGATCCTAATTCTAGTGGTTGAGGGTCTTGGAAATAAAAACATAGATATGCGTTGACTGACTGCTCTTATAATAATAAAAATAATATAGAAAATATTACAAAATACATCTTTACATGGATAATCAAATAATCAAATCTGTATTTAAGAGACCAACACAACATGTCTTTAAGAGACCAAATACACTTGTCTTTAAGAGACCAAATAATCATGTCTTTAAGAGACCAAATTTACGGGGGCACATCTGATATTATAGTGGGGGTATCAAGTACGTATCTAAGATCTGTCGTCCTCGAGTCGGTGTCCAAAGGGTGATGGATAAGGATGAAGGGTGATGGCCTCCAGGCAACGGGCTAGTGGCGTCAGATCGATTTATTTGTTGAAACACCCCGATTATGAAGTTACATCACATTATTATTTTTTAGCGTTATTCTAATTGCATTCTATATTTATTCTCATTGATTAATTATTTATACTTTGTGAAATTCGTTGAATAACCAATTCAATTCACGAATTTGAATTTTGAATTTGAATAACCAGCATTATCGTCATTTAATGTAAATTAGTGTATAAAGGTGCGTACAGACTTTCGCTCTGCTCCGCAACCGAACGTCACTCCAGCAGAGCGATTGATGATCGACCGGGGAGCAACAGTGGTTCGACCGGGGAACGCGAGAAGATCTAACATCTTCCTTAACGTTCATGATGGGTGCGTCTGCTGAGCGGGGGCGGAGCGACTGCGGTGCGATGAGGAACGAGGGCGGAGAGTGCTCGGTGCGGGTTGGAGGCGCGTATGTGTATGCAGCTTTAGCCAGTAAATATTGTAACATACATAAATAAAGAAATCTATCTATCCAAGGGTTGTGTGGCAGAGAGGACCAGGAGTCCTAACTCCGCCCTAAATAGAGGTAAGTATTAATCAATCAATCAATCTCTCTCACTCTCTCTCTCTTTTTCTCTAAAATTTTATTGAAGACTTTTATGATTTCATTTATGCGTCCATCAGTCTCTGTTCCACTCTATCTATTCTTCTCTCCACTTTCTCCCTCACTCTCTCTTACTCCCAATCACTCACTCTTTCTCTCTCTCTCTCTCTCTCTCTCTCTCTCAGCATATTGAAGCAGTAAATATAAAGCGCCACTGTAAGCCTTTACAACATAACCTGCGCTAACGCTTTGCTGGAATTTGAATTGGGTAATTTCATGCCGTTCATAATTAGCAATAGTATTTATTGGATACTTCGCTATTGGATACTTCGCCGTTCGGCTTCCATTGATTGGCTGTCTCTGCCCTTTGAAACGGAGCTGAAAGGCTTTCAAATTTATTGATTACATCGAGAGCCGATGAACACTGATATTGCGTCGACCTTTCTAAATGTAAAACGCTTGTAATCCGGCCTTTTTTGTTGAAGCGGATGAAATTGCATTTCAAACGGGTTTCAAGTTTTATTTATAATTATCAGTCATTGGCAATTGATGATAATAATGTCAGTTTTATCTATAAAATCAGGCTTTTTTTTGTTGAAGCAGATGAAATTGCATTCCGAAGGGGCTCCAAGTTTCATTTATAATTCTTCTTCTTTAGGTGCCGTCTCAGTTTCGAAGGTTGGCAATCATCAAGGCGATTTTTACTTTTGAGACCGCAGATCGAAATAGGTCACATTATTGCTGCATCCAAACCAATCCCGAAGGTTCTTAAGCCATGAGTTTCGTCTCCTTCCTACAGATCTCTATCCTTGGACTTTCCCCTGCATAATAACTTGAATCAATTGATATTTTTCTCCTCTCATAACATGTCCCATGTATAGCAGTTTTCTTCTCTTAATTGTCATTATTACTTCTTTTTCCTTGCCTATTTATTTATTTATTAGACCAGTCACAAACACGATATTTGGAAAGAGAAACAGGCAATTGCCCAAAACTTCTTCAATTCCTTGATTTTGGCACATAAATAGTCCAAAGTGAGGTAAGTTTAAAATTTCTGTTTTCACCAAAGATTAACACTCAGAGAATACGTATTCGAGATATGACTGATGAATTTCGAATTTCGAAGGGTTGATAAGAGCCGGAATAACACTAAACAATCCGAAAGTTTCAATAATATTGAAATAAACTTGAAAATTTTGAGCAGAAAAATTAAAACTACTATCACTGCAACTATCAGCTGTATAATGATAGACTATGCGTCTCATCACTTCTACATTGGTCACTCTCTCCACCCATGAAATCCGTAGTATTCTTCGATACATCCACAACTCAAATGCCTCCAATCTCCTCACATCAATCTCCTTCAGCGTCCAGGCTTCCATGCCGTAGTACAAAACAGATAACACATGGCACCTCATCATTCTTATCTTCAAATCAAGGTTTAGATCTCGGCAACAGAAAAGCTTCTTCATTCTTGTAAATACACTTCTGGCCTGTTCGACGCTGATTCGTATTTCTTGGGTACTGTCATTGTTTGCATTGATGGTTGTTCCTAGGTATTATATTCTCTTACTCTCTCAATAGGTTGGTTTTCTCATCTACCATAGGATTGTCTTGGATTGTCTAGGATTGTCATTTATAATTAATCATTGACAATTCATATAATGTCAGTTTCATTTAACACTAGCAGGTAACTTGTACTCCTCAAGTGTCTTATTGAAAACTTGACAAACTGAAAACTTGACCTCCTGGAATATTGGAGAATTTGAGATAGGCTTATAACCATCCACGGCAATTAAGAATCTATATTCAAAATTTCAAGTTAATCAGTTGAGTAGTTCAGACGTGACAATGCGTCATCCGTGAATTTCCTATCCTGTAGCTAGTTCTTTCCTTTATCATATCAAGATTAATCTTCGACTGTTTAGAAATGTAGAATCATATTATATTAAGCGAGCAATTTCTTTATATCTGTTTCTATTTTTATATCTGGTATTTTCATATTTCTATATATGGTTATTTATGATCAACGGTTTCTCGAAAACGGCTCTGACGATTTTCACGAAATTTGGAACATAGTAGGTTATGATATGAAAGTTCGATTGCACTGGGTCTCATCCTTGGAAACTCGCTGAACAACATTTAAAAGGATAATTCATCCTAGGCTGAAACAGCTGAGACTTTCGTCGTCTGTGGATAGTAAAAAGTGAGCGAGGATTCTGTGGAAAATCAAAATATCACATCCCCGAAATTCATAAGCTGACATATAGCCAGCTGTAAAATATAAACACGATCATATTTAAAATAAGCAATTATATTTTATTAAGCAAGAAATTATATTTTTCAATAATTTCATAATAAATTTTCTTAATTGAGATGAAATATTTTGTTGATTGATTATCAATTCTACATTGATGAAAGACGATCTTGCAACAGAGCAAAGCGAGAAAGAGATAGCGCTGTCCGCTTTGTGAATGATAGACAAGGATAGCAATACCATTGCCAGTATAACGTTGACCTCACTATAGAGGTAGTGCCTTTCGCCCACCTTCATTCACTCACTTTCCTTGATGGAATTGAGAACTTAAACTTGACTGAACTTAGCCGTTGGCTTGCAGCTAAGTTGGCAGCTAAGCATTCCTACCTTGGCAAAGCACGAAGCACGACCTGTTTGAACGCATAATCAAGCCCCGCTGCTTACAAAGTCCCTTTTGTCGGGACTTTTTTCCCCCGACTACAACTCACCACCCACAAAGCTCTCTGAGATCTCCCAGAAATTCTGTTCTCCTGGTATCACTGTTCCCGTTTCCGTTCCGTTACGTTGTTCCCGGTTCCGTCGCCCGAAATCGAAACGGTTAATACTGGTCCTTTTCACCATTGTTTTCCTCTTCCCTTTCATCTTTTTCCTTTTTGGGATGGTTTCTATAAGGCGATACATTTTCACTCAAAACTACTAGTAGTTCTGTGAACAGTAGACCTCACACAGTATTCTCATCCACAAGTACCTGATTGAAACTGTAGACCTTATGGAAATTGTCACCTGGTCATATGGGACATATATATGAATCATATATTTATCTCATATTGATCAGGATTTTAGAGTTTTAATTTAGAAAAGTTTAATGAACAGTGTTTTTGTCTTTGAACAATTTGTGTCATCGACAGAAAGATTGTTATTTCATTTGTTATCAAAATTATTGTAGCTTCTCTTTGTTTTGATAACAACGTGCTCGCTTGTGCGACTGATACAAATATGTATTTGAAATGGCTTCATGTTTGGCATTGACTGAGTTATATATTAATACCCAAAACTTTACTTTTGTGTTGTGTGTGAGCTCGTTCGATAGGACTGTGAGTAAAGTCCGGCTGTTCTGGTGAAGGGGATAGATTTTGTTCTTGTTTATAATACAGTTTTCCTGTCACAGTTCGGGCAGTTTAAAGAGAATTGTATTATTGAATAGGAAGGATCTGAACCCACTTCATTAGATCAGTTTTTTTTTATTTTTAATTAATATTAACGTCGCGTTTCAACAAGTGGATGCCAAATTGGGAAGCCATTTTCATAAAGGTAGGTGACTACTGAGTCATTGTTTTAAATTTTTCATAACCACAACAAATGAATCTTCACTAGCAGCAAATCGAGTAGCCCTTGAAATATTCATCTGTTTATATTATTTCGTTATTTCTAATTATAATTCTAAATTTGTACAAATAATTTATTGTTTGTTTTAATATCAAAACCTGTACGATCTTTTCTTGTTTTTCATTTTCCCACCCTTACATATTCAGTGAAGGCACATTTTGCTTACATATTTGGTGGAGGCTTCTCCCGCCTTCCCCGCCTTCCATATCGTGCATACAAAATACAGCAATAGACTGGCTTCTCCACACATCTGTGTAATCACTTGTCAGCTGATTTATGATGAATAAATTCTATAACCTGATTTTCACTCTAATATTGGAGTGAGAAGGAGGCTCCTTTTTCCTTTTATATTATCCTTGAAATGCAAAATTTCCAAAAACCTTGTATATACGTCGACGCGCAATCAAAAAAGGAACATACCTGTCAAATTTCATGAAAATCTATTACCGCGCTTCGCCGTAAATGCGCAACATATAAACATTTAAACATTAAGAGAAATGTCAAACCGTCGACTTGAATCTTAGACCTCACTCCGCTCGGTCAATCAGCATTCCTTATAGTAATGACACTATTCTAATATTTGTCACTGCCTATCATCATAGATCAAACAAACATAGGCTTAAATCAGTGCTATTAGCACTCTGATTAATATTCTTGGCTATGAATAATAGATTCATCTATATATATAAAAGCGAAATGGCACTCACTCACTTACTCACTCACTCACTCACTCACTCGCATAACTAAAAATCTACCGGACCAAAACGTTCAAATTTGGTAGGTATGTTCAGTTGGCCCTTTAGAGGCGCACTAAGAAATCTTTTGGCGATATTTTAACTCTAAGGGTGTTTTAAGGGTTTAAAGTTCGTCTTTTAGCATGTATATCTTCTTCTCCCAATCTCTTAATTATAATTGAAATTTCCATATCATATGTTACTATAGAACTATAATCTAGATAGAGTACCTCTTCGAACAGTTGTTAACTGGCAACTAAATTAATAATTTTGTCAGGTTGGCATTAAGTTGAGTTGACTTTGTTAGGTTGGCACCAAGTTGGAGATTTAAATGCATTTATCGCGGAAAAATTGATTGGTACTGCTACTTCAATCCTGGGAATATTATATTACTAGCCGTCAGGCTCGCTTCGCTCGACATATCCGTTTAGCCAGACGTTTAGTCTGGACCCCCGACTGGATCGTCCTAACATATGATAAAAATGCTCAAATGAAAAATGCAGGCGAGCGGAGCGAGCCTGCCGATCTCATTCTTGGACGATCAAGTCGGGGGTCCAGGGGGCGGAGCCCCCTGGCTAGACGGATATGGCGAGCGAAGCGAGCCTGACGGCTAGTATCTTAATAATAGATTCATATCATATACTATTAAACGAGCAATTTCTGTTTTTATGTTAGATGTTTATATGTTTATATATCTGTATGTGACCGGATCTCAAAAACGACTCAAACGATTCTCACGAAATTTGGAACAAAGTAGGTTTATGATATGAAAACTCGTTTGCACTAGGTCTCAACCCTGGGATAACTCTCTTAAGGACATTAAAAGGATAAATACGTCCTTGGAAAAAAACTGGAAATTTTGACGAGTGCATCTTGAACGAGTGCATGTGTGGGAGATCATTCAGCTGATCTCACGAGAAGAAAAATCAGCAATAAAAACTTACTTACGTTTAGTTCTCTTTTTTTAGAAAACTAAGAAACATGTTTACTTCAGAAAATCCAAAATAGTAACTAGATGATGTTAGTGTAGAATAGTACATAGTATATTAACAATATTGTAGCAAAAATAGTATATCATCTAAATCGAACTCATAGTATATCTATTGTTATTATTGATGTGTTAGTGTTTGAAGTGTGAATAAATTGTTATTTTGATGAGTGATAGTAGCTTAACCTAGATTTTGATTTGGACTGTAGTATAAATTTGAAAAGGGACAGTTTTGGGCGTAAGCTTGTTGTGCCTCCTCATATAAGTGTGAAAATAATTGTACGACTGAGAAAATGAATAAATAAATATGAACTATAAATTTAATCATTCGTTACAATTTTTCTATGCTTATACACTCCAGAGCAAAGCTCGGTCCCCCGATATTTATAATTATTATAGATTTATTATCTATAATGAATAAGCAATGCTTACAATAATAATTCAAAAGCGATTCACATTATAATATAATATTACAATATTATATTATAACAATATTATTAATATATTACAATATTATTAATATCACAATATTATATTGTGATAATAATAATAATAATAATATCGAGTGACCTGGCTGGCTCAGGTCTGGTGTCAGAGTTTTCAGGTCGCAGCTGATCAATTTCAGGGCCTCTGACATGACCTAACGACTGCTTTCTAGGCAGCCGGGACCGACGGCTTAACGTGTCCATCCGAAACACGGGAGTGGCCCGAGATAAATATCTGCCAGGGCTGGGATTTGAACCCGGGCCTCTGAATCATTAAGCCAGCATCTGATCCACTCGACTACGTCCATTATTGTGATGTCATTTTGCTTGAAGGAACTCATGATTTTACAGAGCTGCAGATAATATAACAAATTCAAACCTTCTCATCAAACTCAGTTGATCCACCTATTGGCAATTGAACGAGTTTATGCAGTTCGATTTATCAGTTCCTCATCATATTTATGTTCCTTAACACATTCAATTTTGATTTCTATAATTCTTTGAACTTATTTCATTCGATCTCTAAGTTCCTCATGATATTTCGGTTTCTACAACTCTTGAAAGAGAATCATAATATTTTACAGAATCGAATCAATATCCTATTTCCAATATCAATCAATTGGTCGAAGTAAATCATGAGATTAAACGGATAAAAATCAAGGGTCTCAAATAAATCTAATCGAAATACTGTAATTTTCAACAAACTAGAAGCATTTGTGATTAAACAAATCGATATCCAATTCACAATACCATGCAAATTGCTATTTTATAGTGAGATTCACGTTTCCATGGCAGTGGAGAAATACAGGAGAACAGCCTTTGCCTGATTCTCTACCTTGTCACTGCCTTCTATAGAGGATAGCTGGTATATCTGATGTAATTTTAACTGTTCATCTATGTTCAAAATAATCAATTATACTTTACATGTCAATAATAGTTATTTGTATATCTAGAGTGAGAAGTGCTGTTATTTCTCCCTGAGGGAAAAGTTTGAAGCGATTTTCAATTTTCAGAAACAATTTTCCTGAGGGAGAAAAACATCTTTCACTCGTGATATACACAACATTTTTCCTCCACCTACATTTTTATAAAAACTGCAAATAAATAATTTTTAAAAACGTATGTGACCAAACAATGTGTTACAACATAATCTAAAAAGTAAACAGAAACAGCAGCTGGCTTGAAATCACAGTTCTCCTCCGACAGCACTATCTGTCGGCTAAAGTTGTAACAACAATGACAGCCAAAACTACAGCTATGATGAAGTTCCCGTTTCAAATTTGATTAGTAAATAAGTAATATTCGTTGGCTGATATTTTGAATAACATGGATTAAAAGAAAAAATATATAAATTTTTCCTAGTATAGTGATATGAAGTTTGTAATAATAATTTCAGCATACAAACATAAATTTTATATATCGATCAAATGTCTGGTTGAGGTATTGAATTTAGTTGGTTTAATGACTACTCTATATGCTTCCTCATCTGAGCTTAGACCTTCTGACCTTTTCCAAATGTACGTTTTTAAAATAGAGATGCTTCCCATGTTATTTAAATGGAGTCACCTTTACTCCCTAGGGAGTTTTTCTGTTTTTTAGTACCGAGGGCGAAAAAGTGACACTTTAGTATCATGTTTCAGGGAGTAAAGTAAGTACTTTTGGCAGTAGGTGGAGGAAAAATATATTCTTTAATGATTGGGTAATGGATTTCCATGTGAGATTGAACGTTTCGTTGGATAATTATATTGTTGGGAACAATCTGGCAACGTTACGGTGCTAGAAAAGGATAACGCTATCAGCTTTGTTGCATGATAGACAAGGATAACAACACCAGTGTACTGCCATCATAACATGGAGCTCAACATAGAGTTTCAGATCCGAATCGATTGTACCCAACAAATCCAATCCGAGTTCCTGTAATTTTCAACACAGCAGAACCATGTAATCAGAACAATCATCGATCATACCAGTTGCAGTTTAATTCGAATTTGATTGAGGCTCGAACCCTGTACTCCCTCCCAAGTTGGCGACTCCAACTAATTGATGAGCCACCAGTTGGCAACTGATTAATAGTAGTTGTAGTTAGTAGTCGAACAACTGGCAATTGGCGAACTGGAGAACAGGCAATTGGGATTGTCACTCGACTCAATCATGGTGACAGTTATTGGGTTGTCCAGTGAGCTAGTTTGGGTTCCCCGTTACATTTGTATCAGT
>NC_052511.1:52501771-52514271 GCF_014356525.2 Nilaparvata lugens | reverse complement strand
AAAAGATTTCTTAGTGCGTCTCTGAAGGGCCAACTGAACATACCTACCAAATTTGAACGTTTTTGGTCGGGTAGATTTTTAGTTCTGCGAGTGAGTGAGTGAGTCAGTCAGTCAGTGAGTGAGTGCCATTTCGCTTTTTTATATATAGATGTGAATCAGCTGACGTCTATAAAAGGCATTGTCAAGTTAGAGGTTCGGCAACGTTGTTCCCCTATCATTCTCCACTGCCAGTATAACGTGGACCCCACTATAGTAGGACCATGGAGCATAGACATAGACTATCCAAATAGAATGTTCTCCTGTGATAGGACATTCAAGATATACAAGGACAGTTAATGACCTTGTGAGGGTTTGTTTCCCCAATACAACTTGGTAGCTTTGGAAGGGCTCCACCAATTCAAATCAATGACCTGAGCAAAATAAATGGGATATCTCTATTTTCTTTGTTATTTCGTTGATGTTATTCGGGGTTGTTTTCTTTGAAGACCTCCCTCTCAGGCCTATAGTGAGGTCCACGTTATAATGGCAGTGAAGAAAGATAGGAGAAATACGTTGCCAAGTCTCTCCATTCTGCCACTGACTGTACACAGCTGTTACTCAATTTATCCCATTAAATTTAATCTAATAGTAATTATCATTTCCTTGATAAAATAAACAATTCAATGTCAAATTGATCAAGAAAATATATTTTTTCATAAATTGATTCAAAAATTTGCTTTCATGACTGAGACCAGATTTTTATTTTCATACAAACCTGAAATGGCGGCTAATTTAAAAAGCTGTGATACAACAATCTGAATTTCAAAACAACAGAAATTGAGTTATTTGGTTGGTATTCTATTCCTATTTCCTTTAAAGATAATAGAAAAATAGGAATCCTATTTAAAAATGAGTAATTTCAATGGATTAATTCTGAAATAACTTTTCAATATTATTATACCGGTACGAGTAGGTCTAACCTATACGGGTAGGTTAACTTAAGCATGGATGAAGTCTAGGATGGTTAGTTATCAACTTCTAAAATGTCAGTTCAGGTATTCTAATTTGTGTTTCTCATAAGGTAATGTTTGAAAATTATTTCATTGTTTCAAAAATTCATTTTAAATCAATTATACGACTTGTGTACTCAAGTATTTTGATAGAATGAAGGAAAAAAATGGCGGCTGAGAATATTGTTTGTCAAAATAAAATGTCAGTTCAGGTATTCTAATTTGTGTTTCTCATAAGGTAATGTTTGAAAATTATTTCATTGTTTCAAAAATTCATTTTAAATCAATTATACGACTTGTGTACTCAAGTATTTTGATAGAATGAAGGAAAAAAATGGCGGCTGAGAATATTGTTTGTTCAGTTTTGCACAGTCACTGTCAAAAGTAAATATAAAATATTCTGGCAAATAGACAACATTGCAAAGCGAGAGAGAGATAGTGCTATCTGTTTTGTTGTATGATAGAGAAGGACAGCAACAGTATTGTCAATCGTACACTGCCATTATAACGTGGACCTCACTATATGTATAATTATGTTGAGCTTATAACTATAGAAATATGTCTTTCTTCGTTATAACTACTCTTGTGAGTGAACAATTTAAAAACAGGAACTTAGATTTATATTTTTATTTATTTCTTCAAAAATATCATCATGGAACTTTGAAACTAAATTCAATCTAACAAACAATCAAGAGACACAAAATATAAGAGAAAAGTAGAGCTCTCTCATTCTACAATATATTTTTTTCTTTCCCCATCATCCGATTCTCATTGCATAGTTTGATATCATCTCATTTCAACAAAAGTTCCCAGGCCTAAGCCAATAGTTTCCATGTTTTCGTCCAATAACTGAGGCAATAAAAGTCGTTTCGGCCTCAAAACCTCAAAATTCCATTTGCCAAAATTGTTGTTGTTGACTTGGGTCTATAGTGAGGTTCACTACTAGCCTATAACTGTCAGCATACTTTATCATTGCTACCCATTCAAACAATTCTCACAGTTCAAAGTGGATTATAATAATAGATTATTTAGACCTCTTGAACCTCTCGAGAAAATGTCCTACTTCGCTTTCGAGATAACCTTGCTCTAGTTAGAGATTCTCCTGAAAAATCGAGGGAAACTCTCTCTCTCTCTCTCTCTCTTCCGCTAAATCCCTTTCTCTATCACAATTTGACATTCATTCTCTCTATCTATCCTTCACACTCTTTCCCTCTCTCTCTGAGAATAACCAACTAAAGGTCCAAACTTTCTCTGTTTAATCTTGTACGCTGCCCGATGTATGTAGAAAATAGACAACAGTTTCTGAATAAATATGTAGCAAACATAGTTAATTATGAAGATAAAGCTCTAGTTATCCTTTCAAATGTAACACTAGATAGAATAAGAGATATTTACAGAAAGATATGACTAATGCGATTAACGTGCGAAATTACACCTTAGAGACAGACTGATGATCTTTTATATATTATTTTATCAAGTTGTAATTGTTCATTATTAATAATCACAAATATTGTTGGAACTGAAAGGTTGTTTATAAATTTGTAGTAGAAGTTGTTCGTGCTTTTGAGAAGAAGGTTATTGTTTTTATCTTCTGTTTTTGTAATGTCTAGTCAATATTCAATATCTGAAAGATCGTCTATTGTTTTACTAGTAAAGTGGTTACGTCTCGGTGACATGTGAAATTACTCCCTCACATACAATCAATGATATTTTAATTGCTTTGAATCTATGTTCCTGTTATTTTTAACAGTTGTTAGAAAAATTTAGTTGGGAGATTTTTCTATATGAATATATGATTTTAATCGATGAGAAGAATCAGCCTGATACGTATTCCCTTTGAGAAACCTTAGTTGGCTGTAAAGCTATCAGCCAATGAGAGAGCGTTGTGGGCGTGCTCTCATATCAGGCACTGAAGTGTACTCGCACGTGATTGGTCGAGAGTGTGTGACGTAGTAGAGCTCTCAACTGGCTTTGAAATAGGTATCCACCAGTAGAAATGCGAAGGGCGTTCCAAATCTAATTTATTCTATTTAAACGCTCATTTATATCAAGTTACTAGCAGGAAACCCATACTGGCTCTTTAATGAAGTACTTATAATTTTCTGAGGAAGAAGTTCTACTTCTATAGTGACGTCCACGGAATTGAAATATCTACAAATAATATTCTCAAAACTCATAAATATTCTTGTTACATTAATTTCGAACGCTTGTGTGAAGTAATACAGTGAGAGAAATCGACTGTATTGAGGTCCACGTTATAATGGCAGTGTTTGATTAGCAATACCATTGCTATCCTTGTCTATCATCCAACAAAGCTGATAGCGCTGTCTCTTTCTCGCTTTGCTCTGTTGCCAGATCGTCTTTTAACAATGTAGAACTAATGATTATCAACAAAATATTTCATCTCAATTATGAAAATACATTATGGAAATATTTAAAAATATAATTTTTGCATAATAAAATATAATTGATTATTTCGAACGAGAATGAACTGTTAATATTACCTCAATAAATCTGTATCAGCTACCGTCTATGGAAGGCATTGACAAGACAGAGGATCGGCAACGTTGTTCTCCTATCTTTCTCCCTGCCATTATAACGTGGACCTCACTATAGCACACAAATAAGCTGAAATTTGGGAATAGAATAGTTAGGCTGAGACTGATTTATTTATCATTCGCAATCATCCTTTGATTATTTGTAGATGATGTCATTGATAAATTTATCAATTGCAATCATCCTGTGGTTATTTGTAGAATATTTCATTGATGAATTTATTAATTTACAATCATTCAATGGTTATTTGTAGAGTATGTCATTGATAATAGATAATTATATCAATTGCATTCCTTCAGAATCCACGTATTTAATACAAAGCTTATTCTAGTGATAGATGAATTCAAGGTCATCTATAATATTATAATAAATGAAAGAATTGGCTTATACACTTATATACAATAGCTTACAATACAGCAAAATTATAGATGAATTTACATAACATAGACTAGAAAATAATTATTGAACTGTATATGATATGAAAAACAGTTTGTAATATAGTAAAACTAGTTTTACTACTTTTTACTTACTAGTTAAAACTCTTGAAAATGATCGCTAGTTCTAATTTGAAGTTCATAATTATCAAACTTTTTTATGTATTTGAACACGACATGCAGTCAATTATCAAGTAAACAATTAGAAACTTTTACTTACTGACTGGATACTTTTGATCGTCTAGCGATCATAATCAACGTTTTTACTATATAGTAAAACTATTTTTACTACTTTTTACTTACTAGTTAAAACTCTTGAAAATGATCGCTAGTTCTAATTTGAAGTTCATAATTATCACACTTTTTTATGTATTTGAACACGACATGAAGTCAATTATTAAGTAAATATTAGAACTTTTACTTACTGACTGGAGTACTTTTCGATCGTCTAGCAATTATTTTCAACAGTTTTCACTAATATAGTAAAAAGTAGTAAAAACTAGTTTTACTATATAGTAAAAACTGTTGAAAATGATCGCTAGACGATCAAAAGTACTCCATTCAGTAAGTAAAAGTTTCCAATTATTTACTTAATAATTGACTGCATGTCGTGTTCAAATACATAAAAAAGTGTGATAATTATGAACTTCAAATCCATTTCGCGGTGGCTGTGAACCCATCACCTAAAACTTGAGGCTATCATTTCTTCTCATTATTGAACCTTTCGTCACTCACGCACAAGCCTAGGGCTCATGTGGACTTCACCCTCAAAATGAAATTGCAGGAAACAAGTTTCTTTTCAACAAGATAAAATGTCAGATACAAGATGCTTGATCATGGAAGCGTGCCGGATATGACCGCTGTATGAGAGGATTTGTGGATGAAATTGGGGTTCAAATTGAAATAGTGAATTTGTGGTAGCTTAGAGTGGTTTAGAGAGGAGAAAAGAGGTAGTGAGAGAAGAATAGAGAGAGAGAGAGCGAAAGTGATGGAGAGAAAGAGAGAATGAGAGTGAAAGAGAAAGAATAATGAAAAAAAGTGAAAGAGAAAGAATTTGTGTTAGTTTATTGTGGTTTAGAGAGAAGTGGAGAGATGGTGAGAATGGAATGGACAGAGAGAGTGAATTGAATTGAATTGAATCGCTGCTTTATTAAAAACCTAGGAGGGCGAAGTTAGGCGCAGCCGGCCCTCTCTTACACTTAACCCTCCATACAATTCTAAGTTACAACTAAAACAACATCATAAACAATGAACTAAAGTAAAAGAAAACAATAGCTTAGAAAACAAATTAACAGGAAAAAAAATGTATATAAATATAATAATTATATTCAATTTTTTATTATATTATAATTATTTATAAATAAAATAAAAATAAAAAAAGAGAACTTGAACTCCTTTTGAATTTAAGTACGTAAAAGGGGTTATGCAAAAGGAAGAAGAGAAAAGTGAATACAGTTGAGAATTTTCAGTCCAAATCCATAGATTATTCCGGTAGAAGAAAGGGAAGAAGGGAAAAGAAATAAAAGAAAAAGGAAGAGAGAAAGAAGGAAGAAAGAGAGGAACCACACATACACACATACACACATACACACCACACACACACACACACACACACACACACACACACACACACACACACACACACACACACACACACACACAGACTTGAATTACGGGTTAGGGAGCATTCCAGCCGAGTCCACCACCTCTGATCCACCGCAAGACTTGCGCGCCGTACCGGCGATGTCCCTCAACTAGCTTCAGCTCAGCAGGCAAAGAATTCCATAAACTACAGGCTGTCACAAGGAACGACTTATTGAACATAACAGTCCTATGTGTTGGGACAGCCAGCAGATGGGATCCATGCCGCGTTCCTCCACGGCCAAAATCACCCAAGTAACGGTACTCCACTGCCAGATACTTAGGCGTTTTGGTTTTCAATATTATGCAGGAAGCACAAGCATGATGTGATCTACTCTCACGCAGCTTCATGAGTTCAAGTCTGTTAAGTATTCGGTCACATGGTCGTCACGTCTCAGGTTGAAGATAAAGCGAACACAATAATATGTGCACGCTGCATCCTCTGCAGAAGTTGAACTGTCATGTCAAGAGTCACAATGTCACAGTAGTTGAAGATTGGGAAAATCAGAGTCTTGACCAGCATAACCTTTGTTGGAAAGGGAATGAAGTCAGAGATCCCTTCAATGTCATGATCCCCCAATGACCCTGTTACAAGTCTGAGTCACGTGGCTGGTCCAGTCAAGAGTCCTTGTCATTGTCAGTCCCAAATTTTCCACGTCAGAACTGTATTCCAATTGTATGTTATTCAATGTTATGTATGGTCCGTTAGATATGTCAATTGTGTTTAAAAGTCTTGGGTAACCTATCACTATAGATTTCGATTTTGTCTCGTTAATTTTCAGTCCATTATTCTCAGTCCACTGTACCAAACGAGTCAAGTCAGCATTGACCTCATCAACTGTGACGCCAAAGTCATTTTCTTGCAGTGTCGGTATATTTGCAAATCGTCTGCATATAGGTGATGTCTGGTCTGGTCGTAAGTGATGGAGAGGAAGAGAGAGTGAGAGTGAGAGAGAAAGAATGATGAGAGAAAAAGTGAAAGAGAAATAATTTGTGGTAGTTCATAGTGGTTGATTGATTGATTGAGTACTTTATTTATGTAGATTACAATATATACTGGCTTATACACTTATATACAATAGCTTACAATACAGCAAAGTTATAGATGAATTTACATGATATAGACTAAGAAAATAACTATTCAACTGTATATGATATGAAAAAGCAATTTGTAATATAATAACTATAGATAATAATCATATTGTTATGCATCTACATAAATTGGCGGAGCTTTGGACATATTAATGTCCATTCTTTGGGAAGAATATTAAAAATAACCTCCCCACTAACTCTCTACCAAATACAAACAAAGTGGTTCAGAGAGAAGTGTAGAGATGATGAGAAGAGAATAGAGAGAGAGAGAGAGAGAGAGAGTGAGAGAGAGAGAGAGAAAGAGCATGAGAGAGAGAGGACGGAGAAGAGAGAGGGTGAGTGAGAGAGAAAGAAAGATTATAGAGAAAGTGAAAGGGAAATATTATTTGTGGTAGCTATTTTCGTGGTGTTTAGAGAGTAGAGAATTTGTGGTGAGGTAAGAAAAAAGAGAGACAAAGAGCGAGAGAGTTAGAGGAAGAGGATGAGAGAGGGTGAGAAAGAGAGAGAGAAAGATGAGAGGGAAAGAATTTGTGGTAGCTTATAGTGATTGAGAGAAGAGAAGAGGGGGTGAGAGGAGAAGAGAGAGCGAGAGAGTTTGTGAGAACGAGGGGAAGAGAAAGTGTGAGATGAAGGGAGAGTTTGAGAAGAAGGAGATAGAGTGAGGGTGTGTGAGAGAGGAAGGTAACAGGAATAGAGAGAAAGTTAGGAAGAGGAAGAGAGAGTAAGAATGGCTTAAACTTCAAATGAGTTTGTCCATGCGTTTCTATCAGCTGGATCAAAAATAGATACGTCTGTAAAGAAGGTAATCTGTCAAGGATTAGAACGAAATGTGCCGGTTTGACGTAAATTGGTTTCGCGAATCTGCTTTCATCTCTAAAAACCGGAAATTCAGTTGAAATTCTACGGAAACTGCTGTCAACATTTCTATTTTGAGATTGACTTTGAACTGTCAGAATTCCTTGTGAGAGAGACCAACGCTTCTCATTTGATCTATTCTGACAGTCTAAAGTGAATCTTAGTACAGTTTATTGTATAGTAGAGAAGGTGATATTGATAGCTATCATTTTAGGTAAAATTAGAAATTAAAATGGATACTCTGTGGTTCTGGTTTTGTTCCACTCAGAGGAAGATTCTGTTCATCAAGGTTCATTGAAGGATATTTTTCATCTGATAAGTAGATGGCTTTCAATAATAATTACTGTTTATTATCAAACGGAATCCCAATTGAATGCTGTAAATCACCCCGAAGACTTCTGCTACTGCAAATATTGACAACTGGGGAACTGTCTAGTTAGAAATTCGATGAGTGCTCCTATTCAATAGTTATTTGTATATCTAGAGTGAAAAGTATGACTTTTTCTCCCTGAGAGAAAAGTTTGAAGCCCGAGGCGAAGCCGAGGGCAACAATTTTCCTGAGGGAGAAAAAGTATTTTTCACTCGTGATGTACACAACATTTTCTCCATCTACATTTTTTTATAGAAACTACAAATAAAATAATTTCAATAACTTACGTATTGGTGACAATGTTTCCTAACAACATAACTAAAATCTGAAACCTAAAAACCGCCGTCTGATTGGCACTGCCGATTGCGCTATCTATCAGCTAAAGTTGTAACAATTATATCAGCTGGGTGTTCCACCAAAATGGCTGACTCCAGATCACGCAATTCAGATTTGAATTGCAGATCAAAAATATTTGTTGGCTGGTATTTTGAATAGAATAAGATATTTCTAAAATTGTATAAATTTTTATCGTCTACCAATATTAAGAATATAATATCATACAAACATATATTTCATGAGTTGATAAAATTTCTGGTTGTGGTATTGAATTCAGTTGACTCAATGACTCAAGAGGATGAGAGAGGGTGAGAAAGAGAGAGAGAAAGATGAAAGAGAAAGAATTTATGGTAGCTTATAGTGATTGAGAGAAGAGAAGAGGGGGTGAGAGGAGAAGAGAGAGCGAGAGAGTTTGTGAGAACGAGGGGAAGAGAAAGTGTGAGATGAAGAGAGAGTTTGAGAAGAAGGAGATAGAGTGAGGGTGTGTGAGAGAGGGAAGGTAACAGGAATAGAGAGAAAGTTAGGAAGAGGAAGAGAGAGTGAGTGAAGAAGAATGGCTTAAACTTCAAATGAGTTTGTCCATGCGTTTCTATCAGCTGGATCAAAATAGATACGTCTGTAAAGAGGTAATCTGTCAAGGATTAGAACGAAATGTGCCGGTTTGACGTAAATTGGTTTCGCGAATCTGCTTTCATCTCTAAAAACCGGAAATTCAGTTGAAATTCTACGGAAACTGCTGTCAACATTTCTATTTTGAGATTGACTTTGAACTGTCAGAATTCCTTGTGAGAGAGACCAACGCTTCTCATTTGATCGATTCTGACAGTCTAAAGTGAATCTTAGTACAGTTTATTGTATAGTAGAGGAGGTGGTAACTGATGGATAACAATTTTGAGTAAAATTATTATCCCATTTCAGTGGATACTCTGTGGTTTTGGTTTTGTTCCACTCAGAGGAAGATTCTGTTCATCAAGGTTCATTGAAGGATATTTTTCATCTGATAAGTAGATGACTTTCAATAATAGCTACTGATTATTATTGAACGAAAATCCCAATTAAATGCTGTAAATCACCCCGAAGACTTCTGCTACTGCAAATATTGACAACAGGGTAAACAGCTATTAGAAATTCGATGAATGCTCATATTCAAAAATTATTTGTCATCCCGGGAATGGCTTTGTATAAATTTTAGGCTGTGTAGAGTTCAGTCAAGACTGTATCTCCGGTTACCATGATGTCGGTCTTCAAAAAAACATGAAAAAGTTCTCTTCTTCAATAATGGAGCGTCTAGAAATCATTCTTCAATTTAGTCTCCTGACAGTAACATTATGTATCTTGGGATGCCATTGCAAACATCGCATTAGTGTTGATTTCGGTCATCAAAACAACATAAAAAGCAAATTTCCTTCAAGAATTTTGATGGAGACGTTTACTTACAAAAAATATTCATGAGACTTGAGACATGATATTCACGTCAGGTAGATGGAGAAAGAATCATTGATGTCTGTTTGTGAGATGTATACTTGAGATAGAGTGGTTTTCTAGTTTTCCCTCTTCGAAGATCAGTTATTTTTCTTTTTTATAATTTATTCATTTATTGTGAATAATACTTCACATAGTTACTTATGAAGACATGTCTAATTGCAATGACTAATCAGTGTGTGTTGCGTCATAAGCATAAATGTGAAGTATTGTGACTAAACGTGACTAGTCTTGTCTTGACTAAACGATGTGTGGCCTGCCTTACTGAGACGGTAATTCCCACAGAATATCCTCATAATAATGTTGTAAATTTCTTCATTATCTATCTTACAATTCAAATTTCATCAATAAGCTACTCTGATTAATATTAAGTTATTGTTATTACAAGAGACTTATGGAACACTTTATCTACGAGAGAAAAAGATTGTCAGTTTCAGAGCAGAATGGCGGAAATAATGATGATTGATGACATGATCTATATATCATTCTTTCAGGAGGAACCTCTTACCTCTTATCAGAGCCTCTTGAGTTGAAACATCATCTGTCATACAGCCACAACGCTGGTTGACCTCCGTGTTCTATATACCTGTATATATTGAGTTAACGACCATTCTATCATGAAGGGAGTATACCTATACTTTCACCTCCTTGCAGTGAATACCTGTATTAATTTATTGAGCTTATGAACATTATATCATAGAGGTACTATACCTATTTTTCATCCTATACTATTAAACGAGCAACTACTGTTTATATGTTTATATGTTCAGATGTTGATATGTTTGTATGTTGTCACGACTAGCTCAATATTTCCTTGGAAAATCATGATTATGGAGAGGAAAATGGAAATTGAAAAAGAAAAACTAGCCTCACCAACACATTAGTGGAAATCTTGGAAAATCTTTATCAATAACGCAATTCCGAAAGAATTAATTATCATTCTATAAAAACAAACTATCTGGATTATTATTTGAGAGCTTAATTATATTTTACTAATTTATTTTAGCAAATATTCAAAGTTAAGTAGTTCAAGGTAGAGGAAGCCTAACCTCCAACACTTGCATACCATTACGGAAAAGTAATTAATCATTGTAAAACTTCTATTTCTATATTAACAGAAGTTGCAGAGCACTATTTTGTAATGAGATCAAGCTCATAAATCTCACTTTTTAACATATTAAATATATTAAATTGATCTGAAAAACTTTGAAGACCACGTGGAAAAATCACAATTTTCAAACACTTATATTTCTAAAAATACAGAAATTCTTACAAAACAAATTACCACACATGAAAGAAGGAATTTTGATGTACATTACCTGTAAATTTCAAATTCCTGAGCTCCAAAAAAGTGTATTTGTAGTTTTTTGTGTTCGAGACATGTTGAGTGGAGCTTGACTCAAGCAGCCTGCACATCCTTTTGTTTAAATAAAATAAGAATCTACTCTCTGTTAGTTTCTGTGGGAATAGTTTAATCTAACTTAAAATTTGAAATAGTGAACTGAATTATTGTGATGGAGATTCAAAACTTAAAATGTTTATGAACTCCAAAAGTTAGTCAAAATGGCGGCATACTATAAATACCTGTGGAGACGTCAGCTCGAGACAGTCAGCAGCCAAATTTCTGAATCTCCAGACCATTCATGTTATAAGTGTTTTCTGTGTGCCAATGTAGTCAATATCCGTGTGCTTGGGCTGAGAGGCGAGACGGACAACGGACAACGAGCGCATCAAACAACGGTGAAGAGGACCGCTGCGTGCTGAACCACGGACGGAGCCTACACGGGGACCAGGACGACGCTGCATGACTGGACCAACTCCGCCGCTGAGGGCATCACCGACAACCACGGCCAAAAGACGACCTCCATGCTGAACCCGATCGCTCAAACAAACCAGGTCATATTGATAAAATATCCATAGTAAATTGAGAAATTCATAAGAACACCCTTGGAAAGAACATTCAATTAATTTCATAAAGGCTTGAAAGTGCAATAAATTATCAAACTTATTCAAAACATCCACACCCTGATTATAAAATTGAATTAAAACGTTGAGCAGAATCTCTAAAAGGAATTTTTATTTCATAGATATAAGTGACTCTATGAGAGGCTATCTTCTTGGCTCGAAAATTCTTCATCTATGACCTACAAACGTGGGCCATTTCTGACAATGTTTATATGTTCAGATGTTGATATGTTTGTATGTTTGTATTTCACCGGATCTCGAAAACGGCTCTAACGATTCTCACGAAATCCAGAACATAGTAGGTTTATAATATAAGATTCGATTGCACTAGGTCTCATCCCTGGGAAAACTCGCTGAAGGACATTAAAAGGATAATATTATTCATCTTTAGAAAAACAGCTGATAAAAATTGTTTCGTCGTATGTTGATGATAGAAGTGAGTGAGCGAGTTCATGTGTGTGGGACTGTGTCAAAATTATGACTCAGCTGTTGAACTTTTGTAATCATTCAATCAGGTACTTAGTGCCGGTTGCAAAAAAGCCAGGTTATTTTCAATCCTTATTAATTCCAGTAGATCCATCTTCATGAAATGGTATTCTCTGATTTGGTTCACGTGAAATTAATGAGGATTAAAATTTAACCGGCTTTTGTGCAACTGGGCCTTTGTGAGGGAATTTTTGCATTCCTCTGGGAATTAATCTCAATTTACTGTGATTAGATAGAACATCTCTATATGAACTATGAATGTTATTACAATTTCTTCTTTTGTAATAAATTGTT
>NC_052511.1:52442655-52501671 GCF_014356525.2 Nilaparvata lugens | reverse complement strand
GAGAACAATCAGAGAAGGCGATTCCAAAAAACGGCTTCTCTGATTGGTTCTCGTGGAATTAATCACGGTTAAAATTGAACCGGCTTTTGTGCAACCGGCACTTAGAATTTCCTATACAGATAAATTGCTTTGTTTATAGTACAGTCGAGTAAACTATCTTCCATTTATATAAAAGCGAAATGGCACTCACTGACTGACTGACTGACTGACTCACTCACTCGCAGAACTAAAAATCCACCGGACCAAAAACGTTCAAATTTGGTAGGTATGTTCAGTTGGCCCTTTAGAGGCGCACTAAGAAATCTTTTAGCAATATTTTAACTCTAAGGGTGGTTTTTAAGGGTTTAAAGTCCGTCTTTTAGCATGTATATTCTTCTTATTCCAATATCATATAATTGAAATGTCCATACCATAATGTTAATATAGAACTATAATCTAGAGAGAGTACCTCTTCGAAACAGTGTTGTTTTGGTAAGTAAATTAATAATTTTGTCAGGTTGGCATTAAGTTGAGTTAATGTTAGGTTGGCACCAGGAAATGCGTTTATCGCGGAAAAATTGATTGGGCACTGCTACTTCAATCAGAGCTATTCCTGGGAATATTATATTACTAGCTGTCAGGCTCGCTTCGCTCGCCATATCCGTTTAGCCAGACGTTTAGGCTGGACCCCGACTGGATCGTCCTAACATATGATAAAAATGTTCAAATGAAAAATGCAGGCGAGCGAAGCGAGCCTGCTGATCTCATTCTTGGACGATCCAATCAGGGGTCCAGGGGGCGGAGCCCCCTGGCTAGATGAATATGGCGAGCGAAGCGAGCCTGACGGCTAGTGCTTCTATATAGTTGTACGTTGTTCCGTTCTCTTCAATTGCACTGTCAATTTATGCATATATTTTTTCGTCTACTTGATATATTTTAATAATGACACATCTCACTTTCAAGACTTGATAATTGGGTTTTAAATCTTCAGGGCCCAGTTGCACAAGAGCCGGTTAAACTTTAACCGTGATTAACTTCACGAGAACCAATCAGAGAAGGCGTTTTAAAAGACGGCTTCTCTGATTGGTTCTCGTGGAATTAATCACGGTTAAAATTCAACGGTTTTTTTTGCATCAACACTAAGTCTGTCTATACAGAGAAATTGCTTTGTTTATAGTACAGTCGAATATACTACATTAAATTAGTGTTTAAAGTCAGACTTGAATAGAAAATCAAATTTACTCTGAAGAAATCTCAAGATGCCGAAATTTATGTGAATGAATCAACAACTATTTATATTTTACTAGCCGTCAGGCTCGCTTCGCTTGCCATATCCGTCCAGCAAGGGGGCTCCGCCCCCTGGACCCCCGACAGGATCCTCCAAGAATGAGATCAGCAGGCTCGCTACGCTCGCCTGCATTTTTCATTTGGGCATTTTTATCATATGTTATCATATGACTAACGTCTGGCTAAACGGATATGGCGAGCGAAGCGAGCCTGACGGCTAGTAATATAATATTCCAGGAGTAGCTCTGATTGAAGTAGCAGTGCCCAATCAATTTTTCCGCGATAAATGCATTTCAATCTTCAACTTGGTGCCAACCTAACAAGGTCAACTCAACTTAATGCCAACCTGACAAAATTATTAATTTAGTTACCAAAACAACACTGTTTCGAAGAGGTACTCTCTCTAGATTATAGTTCTATATTAACATATGGTATGGCCTTTTTTCAATTATAATTAAGAGAATAAGAAGAATATACATGCTAAAAGACGAACAACGAGGTAGGATAGGAGAAAAACGTTGCAATATTCACTGTCCTGTCAATGCCTTCTCGACGGTGGCTGATACAGGTTTATTGATGTAATACTAACTGTTCATTCTCGTTAAAAATCATAAATTATATTTTACTAAGCAAGAAATTATATTTTTCAAATTATTTCATAATTAAGATAAAACATTTTGTTAATTAATTATCAATTCTACATTGTTAAAAGACAATCTGGCAACAGAGCAAGTCGAGAAAGAGATAGCGACATCAGCTTTGTTTGATAGACAAGGATAGCAATACCATTGCTAATCAAACACTGCCATTATAACGTGGACCTCACTATTGAGGTAGTGCCTTTCGCCCACCTTCATTCACTCACTATCCTTGATGGAATTGAGAACTTAAACTTGACTGAACTTAGCCGTTGGCTTGCAGCTAAGTTGGCAGCTAAGCATTCCTACCTTGGCAAAGCACGAAGCACGACCTGTTTGAACGCATAATCAAGCCCCGCTGCTTACAAAGTCCCTTTTGTCGGGACTTTTTTCCCCCGACTACAACTAACCACCCACAAAGCTCTCTGAGATCTCCCGAAATTCTGTTCTCCTGGTAGCACTGTTCCCGTTTCCGTTCCGTTACGTTGTTCCCGGTTCCGTCGCCCGAAATCGAACGGTAATACTGGTCCTTTTCACCATTGTTTTCCTCTTCCCTTTCATCTTTTTCCTTTTTGGCTGGTTTCTATAAGGCGATACATTTTCACTCAAAACTACTAGTAGTTCTGTGAACAGTAGACCTCACACAGTATTTCATCCACAAGTACCTGATTGAAACTGTAGACCTTATGGAATTGTCACCTGGTCATATGGGACATATATATATGATCATATATTTATCTATTTATCTCATATTGATCAGGATTTAGAGTTTTATTTAGAAAAGTTTAATGAACAGTGTTTTTGTCTTTGAACAATTTGTGTCATCGACAGAAAGATTGTTTATTTCATTTGTTATCAAAATTATTGTAGCTTCTCTTTTGTTTGATAACAAACGTGCTCGCTTGTGCGACTGAACAAATATGTATTTGAATGGCTTCATGTTTGGCATTGACTGAGTTATATATTAATACCCAAAACTTTACTTTGTGTGTTGTGGTGAGCTCGTTCGATAGGACTGTGAGTAAAGTCCGGCTGTTCTGGTGAAGGGGATAGATTTTGTTCTTGTTTTATAATACAGTTTTCCTGTCACAGTTCGGGCAGTTTAAAGAGAATTGTATTATTGAATAGGAAGGGATCTGAACCCACTTCATTAGATCAGTTTTTTTATTTTTTATAATAATTAACGTCGCGTTTCAACAAGTGGATGCCAAATTGGAAGCCATTTTCATAAAGGTAGGTGATACTGAGTCATTGTTTTAAATTTTCATAACCACAACAAATGAATCTTCACTAGCAGCAAATCGAGTAGCCCTTGAAATATTCATCTGTTTATTATTATTTCGTTATTTCTAATTATAATTCTAAATTTGTACAAATAATTTATTGTTTGTTTTAAATATCAAAAACTGTACGATCTTTTTTGTTTTTCATTTCCCACCCTTACATATTCAGTGAAGGCACATTTTGCTTACATATTTGGTGGAGGCTTCTCCCCCGCCTTCATATCGTGCATACAAAATACAGCAATAGACTGGCTTCTCCACACATCTGTGTAATCACTTGTCAGCTGATTTATGATGAATAAATTCTATAACCTGATTTTCACTCTAATATTGGAGTGAGAAGGAGGCTCCTTTTTCCTTTTATATTATACTTGAAATGCAAAATTTCCAAAAACCTTGTATATACGTCGACGCGCAATTAAAAAAGGAACATACCTGTCAAATTTCATGAAAATCTATTACCGCGCTTCGTCGTAAATGCGCAACATATAAACATTTAAACATTAAGAGAAATGCCAAACCGTCGACTTGAATCTTAGACCTCACTTCGCTCGGTCAATCAGCATCCCTTATAGTAATGACACTATTCTAATATTTGTCACTGCCTATCATCATAGATCAAACAAACATAGGCTTAAATCAGTGCTATTAGCACTCTGATTAATATTCTTGGCTATGAATAAATAGATTCATCTATATATATAAAAGCGAAATGGCACTCACTCACTTACTCACTCACTCACTCACTCACTCGCATAACAAAAATCTACCGGACCAAAACGTTCAAATTTGGTAGGTATGTTCAGTTGGCCCTTTAGAGGCGCACTAAGAAATCTTTTGGCGATATTTTAACTCTAAGGGTGTTTTAAGGGTTTAAAGTTCGTCTTTTAGCATGTATATCTTCTTCTCCCAATCTCTTAATTATAATTGAAATTTCCATATCATATGTTACTATGAACTATAATCTAGATAGAGTACCTCTTCGAACAGTTGTTAACTGGCAACTAAATTAATAATTTTGTCAGGTTGGCATTAAGTTGAGTTGACTTTGTTAGGTTGGCACCAAGTTGGAGATTTAAATGCATTTATCGCGGAAAAATTGATTGGTACTGCTACTTCAATCCTGGGAATATTATATTACTAGCCGTCAGGCTCGCTTCGCTCGACTATCCGTTTAGCCAGACGTTTAGTCTGGACCCCCGACTGGATCGTCCTAACATATGATAAAAATGCTCAAATGAAAAATGCAGGCGAGCGGAGCGAGCCTGCCGATCTCATTCTTGGACGATCAAGTCGGGGGTCCAGGGGGCGGAGCCCCCTGGCTAGACGGATATGGCGAGCGAAGCGAGCCTGACGGCTAGTATCTTAATAATAGATTCATATCATATACTATTAAACGAGCAATTTCTGTTTTTATGTTTAGATTTTATATGTTTATATATCTGTATGTGACCGATCTCAAAAACGACTCAAACGATTCTCACGAAATTTGGAACAAAGTAGGTTTATGATATGAAAACTCGTTGCACTAGGTCTCAACCCTGGGATAACTCTCTTAAGGACATTAAAAGGATAAATACGTCCTTGGAAAAAAAACTGAAATTTTGACGAGTGCATCTTGAACGAGTGCATGTGTGGGAGATCATTCAGCTGATCTCACGAGAAGAAAAATCAGCAATAAAACTTACTTACGTTAGTTCTCTTTTTTTAGAAAACTAAGAAACATGTTTACTTCAGAAAATCCAAAATAGTAACTAGATGATGTTAGTGTAGAATAGTATATTAACAAATATTGTAGCAAAAATAGTATATCATTCTAATCGAATTCATAGTATATCTTTTTGTTATTATTGATGTGTTAGTGTTTTTAAGTGTGAATAAATTGTTATTTTGATGAGTGATAGTAGCTTAACCTAGATTTTGATTCGGACTGTAGTATAAATTTGAAAAGGGACAGTTTTGGGTGTAAGCTTGTTGTGCCTCCTCATATAAGTGTGAAAATAATTGTACGACTGATGAAATGAATAAATAAATTTAATCATTCATTAAAATTTTTCTATGCTATACACTCCAGAGCAAAGCTCGTTCCCACGATATTTATAATTATTATAGATTATCATCTATAATGAATAAGCAATGCTTACAATACTAATTCAAGAGCGATTTCACATTACAATATTATATTATAACAATATTATTAATATCACAATATTATTGTGATAATAATATAATAATAATAATAATATCGAGTGACCTGGCTGGCTCAGGTCTGGTGTCAGAGTTTTCAGGTCGCAACTGATCGATTTCAGGGCCTCTGACATGACCTAACGACTGCTTTTTAGGCAGCCGGGACCGACGGCTTAACGTGTCCATCCGAAACACGGGAGTGGCCCGAGATAAATATCTGCCCGGGCTGGGATTTGAACCCGGGCCTCTGAATCATTAAGCCAGCATCTGATCCACTCGACTACGGCCATTATTGTGATGTCATTTTGCTTGAAGGAACTCATGATTTTACAGAGCTGCAGATAATTAACAAATTCAAACCTTCTCATCAAACTCAGTTGATCCACCTATTGGCAATTGAACGAGTTTATGCAGTTCGATTTATCAGTTCCTCATCATATTTATGTTCCTTAACACATTCAATTTGATGTATCATCTATTATTCTTTGAACTTATTTCATTCGATCTCTAAGTTCCTCATGAAATTTCGGTTTCTACAACTCTCAAAAGAGAATCATATTATTCTACAGCATCGAATCCTATCTCAAATATCAAACAATTGGTCGAAGTAAATCATGAGATTAAACGGATAAAAATCAAGGGTCTCAAATAAATCTGATCTAAAATACTGTAATTTCAACACACTAGAAGCATTCTGTAATCAAACAAATCGATATCCAATTCACAATACCATGCAAATTGCTATTTTATAGTGAGATTCACGTTTCCATGGCAGTGGAGAAATACAGGAGAACAGCCTTTGCCTGATTCTCTGCCTTGTCACTGCCTTCTATGGAGGATAGCTGGTATATTCTGATGTATTTTAACTGTTCATCTATGTTCAAAATAATCAATTATACTTTACATGTCAATAATAGTTATTTGTATATCTAGAGTGAGAAGTGCTGTTATTTCTCCCTGAGGGAAAAAGTTTGAAGCGATTTTCAATTTTCAGAAACAATTTTCCTGAGGGAGAAAAAACATCTTTCACTCGTGATATACACAACATTTTTCCTCCACCTACATTTTTATAAAAACTGCAAATAAATAATTTTTAAAACGTATGTGACCAACAATGTGTTACAACATAATCTAAAAAGTAAACAGAAACAGCAGCTGGCTTGAAATCACAGTTCTCCTCCGACAGCACTATCTGTCGGCTAAAGTTGTAACAACAATGACAGCCAAACTACAGCTATGATGAAGTTCCCGTTTCAAATTTGATTAGTAAATAAGTAATATTCGTTGGCTGATATTTGAATAGCAGGATTAAAAGAAAAAATATATAAATTTTTTCTATATAGTGATATGAAGTTTGTATAATAATTTCAGCATACAAACATAAATTTTATATATCGATCAATGTCTGGTTGAGGTATTGAATTTAGTTGGTTTAATGACTACTCTATATGCTTCCTCATCTGAGCTTAGACCTTCTGACCTTTTCCAAATGTACGTTTTTAAATAGAGATGCTTCCCATGTTATTTAAATGGAGTCACCTTTACTCCCTAGGGAGTTTTTCTGTTTTTTAGTACCGAGGCGCAAAAGTGACACTTTAGTATCATGTTTCAGGGAGTAAAGTAAGTACTTTTGGCAGTAGGTGGAGGAAAAAATATATTCTTTAATGATTGGGTAATGGATTTCCATGTGAGATTAAACGTTTCGTTGGATAATTATATTGTTGGGAACAATCTGGCAACGTTACGGTGCTAGAAAAGGTTAACGCTATCAGCTGTGTTGCATGATAGACAAGGATAACAACACCAGTGTACTGCCATCATAACATGGAGCTCAACATAGAGTTTCAGATCCGAATCGATTGACCCAACAAATCCAATCCGAGTTCCTGTAATTTTCAACACACAAGAACCATGCAATCAGAACAATCATCGTTCATACCAGTTGTTTAGTTTAATTCGATTTGATTGAGGCTCGAACCCTGTACTCCCAAGTTGGCGGCTCCAACTAATTGATGAGCCACTAGTTGGCAACTGGTTAATAGTAGTTGTAGTTGGTAGTCGAACAACTGGCAATTGGCGAACTGGAGAACAGGCAATTGGGATTGTCACTCGACTCAATCATGGTGACAGTTATTGGGTTGTCCTGGCTAGTTTGGGTTCCCCGTTACATTTGTATCAGTGATGTATGTGAGCGAAGTATGCATGTATTTATGTGATTACATGGCTGAGTGATGGTGTGGAGGACTCTAGTGGGGTCCAAGTTATAATGACAGTGGAGAACAACGTTGCTGATTCTCTGCCTTGACACCACCTTCCATAGAGGATAGCTGATACCAGTATATCCTATAACATTAAGCGAGGAATTTCTGTATGTTTATATTATTTTAGTTATTTATTTTCATTTATGTTCAACGGCTCTAACGATTTTCACGAAATTTGGAACCTAGTAGGCTTATGATATCAAAATTCGATTGCACTAGGTCTCATCCCTGGGAAAACTCGCTGAAGGACATGAAAAGGATAAGAATTATTCATCCTTCGAAAAACAGATGATAATTTCGTCGTCTGCCGAAACAGATGATGCGTTTGTGGGAAAGAAACAGAATTATTTCCAGCTGTGTAATCAATCAGCAAGATATATTATCTAGAAATTTTAATCGACTTAATCAAAATAATCTGATTTGTTGACATGTCATGATAATCATTCTAAACTAGAGTAGGCCTATATTATAATAATTTCCAAAGTTAATCATTATTTGACGATTTTAAGTAATTAGTGAGTGTTATTATGTTATTCAATTTGGTTTGTAAATAATCTAAATTAGAAATTTTACTTTCCTTGCCCTATTACCATAGGTAAGAAAAGTATTGCTTTCCGAAAAAAATTGGGTTCCCCAATTTCTAAATTTCTATACGTTTCAAGGTCCCCTGAGTCCGAAAAAGTGATTATGGGTATTGGTCTGTGTGTGTGTGTGTGTGTGTGTGTGTGTGTGTGTGTGTGTGTGTGTGGGTTGTGTGTGTGTGTGGTGTGTGTGTGTGTGTGTGTGTGTGTGTGTGTGTGGTGTGTGTGTGTGTGTGGGAATCAATCTCTCTCACACACTCTCTCCATTTCAATTCTATCATTTTTCCTCACTCACTTCCTTTCTATCTCTCGCTCTTCCTATTTCTCTTCCTCTCTCTCTTTCTATTTCTCTCTCCCTTACTGTTTTTTTCTCTCTCTCATCCTCACTCTCTCCCTCTTTCTCTCTCTCTTTCACATTCATTCTCTCTCTTTCTCTCACTCTTCTCACTCTTCTCACTCTTCTCACTCTTCTCACTCTCTCTCACTCTCTCTCACTCACTCTCACTCTCTCTCACTCTCTCTCACTCTCTCTCTCTCACTCTCTCTCACTCTCTCTCACTCTTCTCACTCTCTCTCACTCTCTCTCACTCTCTCTCACTCTCTCTCACTCTCTCTCACTCTCTCTCACCCTCTCACACTCTCTCTCTTCTCTCACTCTCTCTCACTCTCAGGAGAAAATCGATGTCACGGCTACTTAACAAACCGATAAATATCACTCTCTATGCCATTATCACAGAACTTTCCGCAGAAAAACTAATATCTTCCCAATTTTGTGAGCCGTAGAAAAAACATTCGAAATGTTATTCAACGATTATTCTTGCCATTTATTATCTAGAAGCCTCAGGGAGACCTACTTGGGATGGATCTCTTGTCCTCTCTAATTTGATTTTTATTTTCATGGGAAAGCCTATTTATTATCAAGAGTTGCTCGGATATAGTGAGGTCCACATTATAATGGCAGTGGAGAAAGATAGCAGAACAGCGTTGCCGATTCTCCTCCCCAATACAACTTGGATAGGACAGTGGATAGCCTTGAAAGGGGTCCAACCATTGAAATCAATGACCTGCGCAAAGTAATGAAATATCTCTATTCTTTTTGTACTTTCGCTGTTATTATTCAGTTTTGTTTTGTTTGAAGACTTTACTCACAGACCTATGTATAATTATGTTGAGCATAAAATAACTATAAAAATCTGGTGTGGCGCACTCACACAACTTTCCTTGCCGTATAAAAATTGATCACCTGACGCTAGTGTAAACGCGCAACTCAAGTCAAAGATCTGAGCCAGCTGGTGACAGGTCAATAACGCTGGATACACACGAGATCTGCTATCTCTTCATAGTGGATGATTTAATAGAATCAACAGTTGCCAACAGTTTGCAATTGAAATAATCACATTTTCTCGAATTTTGAGCTTATTTTCAATTTTAGGTGAAAATGTTACTGGACATTAATTGAAGAGATTTCCATGCTCAATCTTATCCACTCGAAATTTTTCGTTTAAATTTTATCTGAGACCTGATAATTGGAAATCTAAAATCAAACTTTGCATAGATGGGGCGGAGCTCCTGAAATTTTTACAGATATAGGACTTGTGGCAGTTCATATAGCTTATCAATGACTATTCAGGGTATGAAATTGATCAAAATCGTTGGAGCCATTTTCGGGAAAATCGCGAAAAAACCCTGTTTTTGACAACATTTTCGCCATTTTAGCCGCCATCTTTAATCGCATTTGATCGAAATTGTTCGTGGCGGATCCTTATAGTGTAAGGACCTTAAGTTCTAAATTTCAAGTCATTCCGTTCATTGGGAGTTGACATATCGTGTACACAGACGCACATACACTCATACACACACACACACACACACAACACACACACACACCACACACACACACCACACACACACACACACACACACCACACACACACACACACACACCACACACACACACACACACACACAACACACACACACACACACACACACACACACACACCACACACACACACACACACCACACACCACACACACACACACACACACACACACACACACACACACACACACACACACACACACACACACACACACACCACACACACACACACACACAAGCGCACACAAACCCACACACACACACAACACACACACACACACACAACACCACACACACACACACACCACACACACACAACACACACACACACACACACACACACACACACACACACACACCACACACACACACACACCACGCACACACACACACGCACACACACACACACACACACAACACACACCACACACACACACACACAACACAACACACACACACACACACAACACACACACACACACACACACACGCACACAAACCACACACACCACACAACACACCACACACACACACACACACACACACACACACACACACACCACACACACACACACACACACACACACACACACACACACACACACACACACACACACACACACACACACACGCACACACACACACGCACACAAACACACACACACACACACACACACACACACACACCACACACACACACACACAACACACACACACACACACACACACACACACACACACACACACACACACACACCACACACACACACACACACACACACACACACACACACCACACACAATACATACAAACCAATAGCCAAAAACCACTTTTTGGCTCAGGGGACCTTGAAACGTATAGAAATTTAGATATTGGGTACATTAATTTTTTTCGGAAAGCAATACTTTCCTTACCTATGGTAATAGGGTAAGGAAAGTAAAAACCACTTTTTTGGACTCAGAGGACCTTAAAACGTATAGAAATTCAGAAATTGGGGTACATTAATTTTTTTCGGAAAGCAATACTTTCCTTACCTATGGTAATAGGGCAAGGAAAGTGAAAATATCAACATGAAACTATGAAACTAAATTTAATCTATTTGTGTTTTAATGAAGAACCTTGTGCAGTACAGTACGGGTTCGCTGCTGTAGTGAGGTCCACGTTATAATGGCAGTGTTTGATAATGGTATTGCTATCCTTGTCCATCACTCAACAAAGCGGATAGCGCTATCTCTTTCTCGCTTAGCTCTGTTGCCAGATCGTCTTTCAACAATGTACAATTGATAATCAATTAACAAAATATTTAATCTCAATTATGAAAATTCATTACGAAATTATTGAAAAATATAATTTCTTGCTTAATAAAATATAATTGATTATTTTAAACGAGAATAAACAGTTAATATTACATTAATAAACTAGCCGTCAGGCTCGCTTCGCTCGCCATATCCATCTAGCCAGGGTGCTCCGCACCCTGGACCCTCGACTGGATCGTCCAAAAATGAGATCAGCGGGCTCGCTTCGCTCGCCTACATGAAGACCTCAGCGGAACCTCTATACCGAATTTGAACGTATTATGTCAATTTGATCTCGAAAAACACCTGTTACAAGTATTCAAGTAGCAGTACCCAATCAATTTTTTCGCGATAAACCAGGACCTCCTAAATACCTATTTAGGAGGTACTGGATAAAAAATATGGTATTTAGGAGGTGGTATGGACATTTGAATCATAATTTCAAGATTTCGGAATAAGAAGAATATACATGCTAAAAACGAACTTTCATCCCTCAAAAACCACCTTAGAGTTAAAATATCGCCAAAAGATTTCTTAGTGCGTCTCTAAAGGGCCAACTGAACATACCTACCAATTTGAACGTTTTTGGTCGGGTAGATTTTTAGTTTTGCGAGTGAGTGAGTGAGTCAGTCAGTGAGTGAGTGCCATTTCGCTTTTTTATATATAGATGTGTATCAGCTGACGTCTATAGAAGGCATTGTCAAGTTAGAGGTTCGGCAACGTTGTTCCCCTATCATTCTCCACTGCCAGTATAACGTGGACCCCACTATAGTAGGACCATGGAGCATAGACATAGACTATCCAAATAGAATGTTCTCCTGTGATAGGACATTCAAGATATACAAGGACAGTTAATGACCTTGTGAGGGTTTGTTTCCCCAATACAACTTGGTAGCTTTGGAAGGGCTCCACCAATTCAAATCAATGACCTGAGCAAAATAAATGGGATATCTCTATTTTCTTTGTTATTTCGTTGATGTTATTCGGGGTTGTTTTCTTTGAAGACCTCCCTCTCAGGCCTATAGTGAGGTCCACGTTATAATGGCAGTGAAGAAAGATAGGAGAAAACGTTGCCAAGTCTCTCCATTTTGCCACTGGCTGTACACAGTTGTTACTCAATTTATCCCATTAAATTTAATCTAATAATAATTATCATTTCCTTGATAAAATAAACAATTCAATGTCAAATTGATCAAGAAAATATATTTTTTCATAAATTGATTCAAAAATTTGCTTTCATGACTGAGATCAGATTTTTATTTTCATACAAACCTGAAATGGCGGCTAATTTAAAAAGCTGTGATACAACAATCTGAATTTCAAAACAACAGAAATTGAGTTATTTGGTAGGTATTCTATTCCAATTTCCTTTAAAGATAATAGAAAAATAGGAATCCTATTTAAAAATGAGTAATTTCAATGGATTAATTCTGAAATAACTTTCCAATATTATTATACCGGTACGAGTAGGTCTAACCTATACGGTAGGCTAACTTAAGCATGGATGAAGTCCAGGATGGTTAGTTATTAACTTTTAAAATGTCATTTCAGGTATTCTAATTTGTGTTTCTCATAAGGTAATGTCTACAAATTATTTCATTGTTTCAAAAATACATTTTAAATTAATTATACGACTTGTGTACTCAAGTATTTTGATAGAATGAAGGAAAATAATGGCGGCTGAGAATATTGTTTGTTCAGTTTTGCACAGTTACTGTCAAAAGTGAATATAAAATATTCTGGCAAATAGACAACATTGCAAAGCGAGAGAGAGTGATAGTGCTATCTGTTTTGTTGTATGATAGAGAAGGACAGCAACAGTATTGTCAATCGTACACTACCATTATAACGTGGACCTCACTATATGTATAATTATGTAGAGCTTATAACTATAGAAATATGTCTTTCTTCGTTAGGGCTACTCTTGTTAGTAAACAATTTTATAAACAATTTATATTTTTATTTATTTCTTCAAAAATATCATCATGGAACTATGAAACTAAATTCAATCTAACAAACAATCAAGAGACACAAAATATAAGAGAAAAGTAGAGCTCTCTCATTCTACAATATATTTTTTTCTTTCCCCATCATCCGATTCTCATTGCATAGTTTGATATCATCTCATTTCAACAAAAGTTCCCAGGCCCAAGCCAATAGTTTCCATGTTTTCGTCCAATAACTGAGGCAATAAAAGTCGTTTCGGCCTCAAAACCTCAAAATTCCATTTGCCAAAATTGTTGTTGTTGACTTGGGTCTATAGTGAGGTTCACTACTAGCCTATAACTGTCAGCATACTTTATCATTGCTACCCATTCAAACAGTTCAAAGTGGATTATAATAATAGATTATTTAGACCTCTTGAACCTCTCGAGGAAATGTCCTACTTCGCTTTCGAGATAACCTTGCTCTAGTTAGAGATTCTCCTGAAAATTCGAGGGAAACTCTCTCTCTCTCTCTTCCGCTAAATCCCTTTCTCTATCACAATTTGACATTCATTCTCTCTATCTATCCTTCACACTCTTTCCCTCTCTCTCTGAGAATAACAACTAAAGGTCCAAACTTTCTCTGTTTAATCTTGTACGCTGCCCGATGTATGTAGAAAATAGACAACAGTTTCTGAATAAATATGTAGCAAACATAGTTAATTATGAAGATAAAGCTCTAGTTATCCTTTCAAATGTAACACTAGATAAAATAAGAGATATTTACATAAATATATGACTAATGCGATTAACGTGCGAAATTACATCTTAGAGACAGACTTAGGATGATCTTTTATATATTTTTTTATCAAGTTGTAATTGTTCATTAATTATAATCACAAATATTGTTGGAACTGAAAGGTTGTTTATATAGTTGTAGTAGAAGTTGTTCGTTCTTTTGAGAAGCAGGTTATTGTTATCTTCTGTTTTTGTAATGTCTAGTCAATATTCAATATCTGAAAGATCGTCTATTGTTTTACTAGTAAAGTGGTTACGTCTCGGTGACATGTGAAATTACTCCCTCACATACAATCAATGATATTTAATTGCTTTGAATCTATGTTCCTGTTATTTTTAACAGTTGTTAGAAAAATTTAGTTGGGAGATTTTTCTATATGAATATATGATTTTAATCGATGAGAAGAATCAGCCTGATACGTATTCCCTTTGAGAAACCTTAGTTGGCTGTAAAGCTATCAGCCAATGAGAGAGCGTTGTGGGCGTGCTCTCATATCAGGCACTGAAGTGTACTCGCACGTGATTGGTCGAGAGTGTGTGAAATGCGAAGGGCGTTCCAAATCTAATTTATTCTATTTAAACGCTCATTTATATCAAGTTACTAGCAGGAAACCCATACTGGCTCTTTAATGAAGTACTTATATTTTCTGAGGAAGAAGTTCTACTTCTATAGTGACGTCCACGGAATTGAAATATCTACAAATAATATTCTCAAAACTCATAAATATTCTTGTTACATTAATTTCGAACGCTTGTGTGAAGTAATACAGTGAGAGAAATCGACTGTATTGAGGTCCACGTTATAATGGCAGTGTTTGATTAGCAATACCATTGCTATCCTTGTCTATCATCCAACAAAGCTGATAGCGCTGTCTTTTCTCGCTTTGCTCTGTTGCCAGATCGTCTTTTAACAATGTAGAACTAATGATTATCAACAAAATATTTCATCTCAATTATGAAAATACATTATGGAAATATTTAAAAATATAATTTTTGCATAATAAAATATAATTGATTATTTCGAACGAGAATGAACTGTTAATATTACCTCAATAAATCTGTATCAGCTACCGTCTATGGAAGGCATTGACAAGACAGAGGATCGGCAACGTTGTTCTCCTATCTTTCTCCCTGCCATTATAACGTGGACCTCACTATAGCACACAAATAAGCTGAAATTTGGGAATAGAATAGTTAGGCTGAGACTGATTTATTTATCATTTACAATCATCCTTTGATTATTTTTGTAGATGATGTCATTGATAAATTTATCAATTTACAATCATCCTATGGTTATTTGTAGAATATTTCATTGATCAATTTATTAATTTACAATCATTCAATGGTTATTTGTAGAGTATGTCATTGATAATAGATAATTATATCAATTGCATTCCTTCAGAAACCACGTATTTAATACAAAGCTTATTCTAGTGATAGATGAATTCAAGGTCATCTATAATACTATAATAGAGGAGAGAATAATTGGCTTATACACGTAAGGTATAGGAAATTCCCGAACTATACATCATCAAGTCTGAACTACTGAACTAATTAACTTGAAATTTTGATTCTCAATTAACCGAGGGTTGTATACCCCTATTTTAAATTCTTGACATTGAACCTATTTAAAAATTAGGATTTAAATAAGTAAAATATTTCTTAATTTTTTTATTCGTTGTGATACATTCTGTGATTTATTTGAAGAATAATGTCAACTTCAAAATTCAAAATCTTCAAATCATTATTCCTGGACCAAAAATCAAGTGACGAAGCAGTGTGTGATTACATAACCTCAACCTTTCGACAACATTAACTTTTTATCAAAATTTGTGGAGAGAAATAGTACAGGCTCAGCCTAGTTTTTCCTTCAATGTCATATATTATGATTGTAGTATTTTGTACAATAGATAAATTTAAGTATTTTCACTATCATTCACGCACAAGCCTAGTGCTCATGTGGAAAACAAACCTCAGAATTTAATTGTATCAAACAATTTTTTTTTGAACTGGTTGTAATTTCAGATATAATATTATGAGCTTCAAAATCATTTTCCAGTTGTTTGGAACCCACCTAAAACTTTAGGTTGTTACTTCACATTTTCACCTCCCTTTTATCACCCACGCACAAGCCTAGTGTTCACGTGGGCATCACCCTCGAAATAAAACTGTGACAAACGATTTTCTTGAACTGGTTGTAATGTCAAATATAATTATGAAAGGTGATGATCTCTTGATCCATTTCGAGCTGCTTTTTATTAACACACTTTTTTATGTATTTGAACACGACATGCAGTCAATTATTAAGTAAATAATTAGAAACTTTTACTTACTGACTGGAGTACTTTCGATCGTCTAGCAATCATTTTCAACAGTTTTTACTATTTATAGTAAAAAGTAGTAAAAACTAGTTTTACTATATAGTAAAAACTGTTGAAAATGATCGCTAGACGATCAAAAGTACTCCAGTCAGTAAGTAAAAGTTTCCAATTATTTACTTAATAATTGACTGCATGTCGTGTTCAAATACATAAAAAAGTGTGATAATTATGAACTTCAAATCCATTTCGCGGTGGCTTTTGAACCCATCACCTAAAACTTGAGGCTATCATTTCTTCTCATTATTGAACCTTTCGTCACTCACGCACAAGCCTAGGGCTCATGTGGACTTCACCCTCAAAATGAAATTGCAGGAAACAAGTTTCTTTTCAACAAGATAAAATGTCAGATACAAGATGCTTGATCATGGAAGCGTGCCGGATATGACCGCTGTATGAGAGGATTTGTGGATGAAATTGGGGTTCAAATTGAAATAGTGAATTTGTGGTAGCTTAGAGTGGTTTAGAGAGGAGAAAAGAGGTAGTGAGAGAAGAATAGAGAGAGAGAGAGAGATAGTGATGGAGAGGAAGAGAGAATGAGAGTGAAAGAGAAAGATGATGAAAGAAAAAGTAAAAGAGAAAGAATTTGTGTTAGTTTATTGTGGTTTAGAGAGAAGTGGAGAGATGGTGAGAATGGAATGGACAGAGAGAGTGAATTGAATTGAATTGAATCGCTGCTTTATTAAAAACCTAGGAGGGCGAAGTTAGGCGCAGCCGGCCCTCTCTTACACTTAACCCTCCATACAATTCTAAGTTACAACTAAAACAACATCATAAACAATGAACTAAAGTAAAAGAAAACAATAGCTTAGAAAACAAATTAACAGGAAAAAAAATGTATATAAATATAATAATTATATTCAATTTTTTATTATATTATAATTATTTATAAATAAAATAAAAAAAAAAAAAGAGAACTTGAACTCCTTTTGAATTTAAGTACGTAAAAGGGGTTATGCAAAAGGAAGAAGAGAAAAGTGAATACAGTTGAGAATTTTCAGTCCAAATCCATAGATTATTCCGGTAGAAGAAAGGGAAGAAGGGAAAAGAAATAAAAGAAAAAGGAAGAGAGAAAGAAGGAAGAAAGAGAGGAACCACACATACACACATACACACATACACACCACACACACACACACACACACACACACACACACACACACACACACACACACACACACACACACACACACAGACTTGAATTACGGGTTAGGGAGCATTCCAGCCGAGTCCACCACCTCTGATCCACCGCAAGACTTGCGCGCCGTACCGGCGATGTCCCTCAACTAGCTTCAGCTCAGCAGGCAAAGAATTCCATAAACTACAGGCTGTCACAAGGAACGACTTATTGAACATAACAGTCCTATGTGTTGGGACAGCCAGCAGATGGGATCCATGCCGCGTTCCTCCACGGCCAAAATCACCCAAGTAACGGTACTCCACTGCCAGATACTTAGGCGTTTTGGTTTTCAATATTATGCAGGAAGCACAAGCATGATGTGATCTACTCTCACGCAGCTTCATGAGTTCAAGTCTGTTAAGTATTCGGTCACATGGTCGTCACGTCTCAGGTTGAAGATAAAGCGAACACAATAATATGTGCACGCTGCATCCTCTGCAGAAGTTGAACTGTCATGTCAAGAGTCACAATGTCACAGTAGTTGAAGATTGGGAAAATCAGAGTCTTGACCAGCATAACCTTTGTTGGAAAGGGAATGAAGTCAGAGATCCCTTCAATGTCATGATCCCCCAATGACCCTGTTACAAGTCTGAGTCACGTGGCTGGTCCAGTCAAGAGTCCTTGTCATTGTCAGTCCCAAATTTTCCACGTCAGAACTGTATTCCAATTGTATGTTATTCAATGTTATGTATGGTCCGTTAGATATGTCAATTGTGTTTAAAAGTCTTGGGTAACCTATCACTATAGATTTCGATTTTGTCTCGTTAATTTTCAGTCCATTATTCTCAGTCCACTGTACCAAACGAGTCAAGTCAGCATTGACCTCATCAACTGTGACGCCAAAGTCATTTTCTTGCAGTGTCGGTATATTTGCAAATCGTCTGCATATAGGTGATGTCTGGTCTGGTCGTAAGTGATGGAGAGGAAGAGAGAGTGAGAGTGAGAGAGAAAGAATGATGAGAGAAAAAGTGAAAGAGAAATAATTTGTGGTAGTTCATAGTGGTTGATTGATTGATTGAGTACTTTATTTATGTAGATTACAATATATACTGGCTTATACACTTATATACAATAGCTTACAATACAGCAAAGTTATAGATGAATTTACATGATATAGACTAAGAAAATAACTATTCAACTGTATATGATATGAAAAAGCAATTTGTAATATAATAACTATAGATAATAATCATATTGTTATGCATCTACATAAATTGGCGGAGCTTTGGACATATTAATGTCCATTCTTTGGGAAGAATATTAAAAATAACCTCCCCACTAACTCTCTACCAAATACAAACAAAGTGGTTCAGAGAGAAGTGTAGAGATGATGAGAAGAGAATAGAGAGAGAGAGAGAGAGAGAGAGTGAGAGAGAGAGAGAGAAAGAGCATGAGAGAGAGAGGACGGAGAAGAGAGAGGGTGAGTGAGAGAGAAAGAAAGATTATAGAGAAAGTGAAAGGGAAATATTATTTGTGGTAGCTATTTTCGTGGTGTTTAGAGAGTAGAGAATTTGTGGTGAGGTAAGAAAAAAGAGAGTCAAAGAGCGAGAGAGTTAGAGGAAGAGGATGAGAGAGGGTGAGAAAGAGAGAGAGAAAGATGAGAGGGAAAGAATTTGTGGTAGCTTATAGTGATTGAGAGAAGAGAAGAGGGGGTGAGAGGAGAAGAAAGAGCGAGAGAGTTTGTGAGAACGAGGGGAAGAGAAAGTGGGAGATGAAGGGAGAGTTTGAGAAGAAGGAGATAGAGTGAGGGTGTGTGAGAGAGGAAGGTAACAGGAATAGAGAGAAAGTTAGGAAGAGGAAGAGAGAGTAAGAATGGCTTAAACTTCAAATGAGTTTGTCCATGCGTTTCTATCAGCTGGATCAAAAATAGATACGTCTGTAAAGAAGGTAATCTGTCAAGGATTAGAACGAAATGTGCCGGTTTGACGTAAATTGGTTTCGCGAATCTGCTTTCATCTCTAAAAACCGGAAATTCAGTTGAAATTCTACGGAAACTGCTGTCAACATTTCTATTTTGAGATTGACTTTGAACTGTCAGAATTCCTTGTGAGAGAGACCAACGCTTCTCATTTGATCTATTCTGACAGTCTAAAGTGAATCTTAGTACAGTATATTGTATAGTAGAGAAGGTGATATTGATAGCTATCAATTTTAGGTAAAATTAGAAAATTAAAAGTGGATACTCTGTGGTTCTGGTTTTGTTCCACTCAGAGGAAGATTCTGTTCATCAAGGTTCATTGAAGGATATTTTTCATCTGATAAGTAGATGGCTTTCAATAATAATTACTGTTTATTATCAAACGAAAATCCCAATTAAATGCTGTAAATCACCCCGAAGACTTCCGCTACTGCAAATATTGACAACAGGGTAAACAGCTAGTTAGAAATTCGATGAGTGCTCCTATTCAATAGTTATTTGTATATCTAGAGTGAAAAGTATGTCTTTTTCTCCCTGAGAGAAAAGTTTGAAGCCCGAGGCGAAGCCGATGGCAACAATTTTCCTGAGGGAGAAATAGTTATTTGTGCATCTAGGGACTAAAGTGCAACTTTTTCTCCCTGAGGGAAACTGTTGTCGCCCGATGGCGTAGCCGAGGGCGACAATTTCCCTGAGGGAGAATAAGTACTTTAGTCCCGTGATGCACACAACATTTTTCCTCCACCTACACCAATACCTATAACAATGAATAATTTTACTACATCTTCAGACAATATGCGAGACAATATGGTAACAGTGACTGCTGTGGCTGCTATAGTGAGCAGAGGTGCAACCAAGCACAACGCGCTATTATTATTCATTGTTATGGGCAATTATCATTCTTCAATCGCGGCGTTGTCGGACTTCTTCCCATGTTAATCTTATGGGTTTATTTTTACTCCCTTGGAAGTAAAAGTGATCACTTTTCCCGCTGGGAATTATTTTTAGTCCCATGGGAGGAAAAGTAGTACTTTAGTATTCGATTCCAGGGTGTAAAATGAGACTTTTGATAGTAGGTGGAGGAAAAAGTATTTTTCACTCGTGATGTACACAACATTTTTCCTCCATCTACATTTTTTTATAGAAACTACAAATAAAATAATTTTAATAACTTACGTATTGGTGACAATGTTTCCTAACAACATAACCTAATATCTAAAACCTAAAAACCGGCCGTCTGATTGGCACTGCCGATTGTGCTATCTATCGGCTGAAGTTGTAACAATTATATCAGCTGGGTGTTTACCAAAAATGGCTGACTCCAGATCACGCGGTTCAGATTTGAATTGCAGATCAAAAATATTTGTTGGCTGGTATTTTGAATAGAATAAGATATTTCTAAAATTGTATAAATTTTTATCGTCTACCAATATTAAGAATATAATAACATACAAACATATATTTCATGAGTTGATAAAATTTCTGGTTGTGGTATTGAATTCAGTTGACTCAATGACAGACACCTCTCTATGCTTTCTCATCTGAGCTTAGACCTTCTAACCTATTACAATGTAAGTTTTTAAAATAGAGATGCTTCCCATGTTATTTAAATGGAGTCACTTTTACTCCCTAGGGAGTTTTTCTGTTTTTTACTACCGAGAGCGAAAAAGTGACACTTTAGTATTATGTTTCAGGGAGTAAAGTAAGTACTTTAGCCAGTAGGTGGAGGAAAAAATTATTTGTCATCCCGGGAATGGCTTTGTATAAATTTTAGGCTGTGTAGAGTTCAGTCGAGACTGTATCTCCGGTTACCATGATGTCGGTCTTCAAAAAAACATGAAAAAGTTCTCTTCTTCAATAATTGAGCGTCTAGAAATCATTCTTCAATTTAGTCTCCTGACTGTAACATTATGTTTCTTGGGATGCCATTGCAAACATCGCATTAGTGTTGATGTCGGTCATCAAAGTAACATAAAAAGCAAATTTCCTTCAAGAATTTTGATGGAAACGTTTACTGACAAAAAATATCATGTGACTTGAGACATGATATTCACGTCAGGTAGATGGAGAAAGAATCATTGATGTCTGTTTGTGAGATGTATACTTGAGATAGAGTGGTTTTCTAGTTTTCCCTCTTCGAAGATCAGTTATTTTTCTTTTTTATAATTTATTCATTTATTGTGAATAATACTTCACATAGTTACTTATGAAGACATGTCTAATTGCAATGACTAATCAGTGTGAGTTGCGTCATAAGCAGCAATGTGAAGTATTGTGACTAAACGTGACTAGTCTTGTCTTGACTAATCAGTGTGTGGCCTGCCTTACTGAGACGGTAATTCCCACAAATATCCTCATAATAATGTTGTAAATTTCTTCATTATCTATCTTACAATTCAAATTTCATCAATAAGCTACTCTGATTAATATTAAGTTATTGTTATTACAAGAGACTTATGGAACACTTTATCTACGAGAGAAAAACATTGTCAGTTTCAGAGCAGAATGGCGGAAATAATGATGATTGATGACATGATCTATATATCATTCTTTCAGGAGGAACCTCTTACCTCTTATCAGAGTCTCTTGAGTTGAAACATCATCTGTCATACAGCCACAAAGCTGGTTGACCTCCGTGTTCTCTATACCTGTATATATTGAGTTAACGACCATTCTATCATGAAGGGAGTATACCTATACTTTCACCTCCTTGCAGTGAATACCTGTATTAATTTATTGAGCTTATGAACATTATATCATAGAGGTACTATACCTATTTTTCATCCTATACTATTAAACGAGCAACTACTGTTTATAAATGTTTATATGTTCAGATGTTGATATGTTTGTATGTTGTCACGACTAGCTCAATATTTCCTTGGAAAATCATGATTATGGAGAGGAAAATGGAAATTGAAAAAGAAAAACTAGCCTCACCAACACATTAGTGGAAATCTTGGAAAATCTTTATCAATAACGCAATTCCGAAAGAAATTAATTATCATTCTATAAAAACAAACTATCTGGATTATTATTTGAGAGCTTAATTATATTTTACTAATTTATTTTAGCAAATATTCAAAGTTAAGTAGTTCAAGGTAGAGGAAGCCTAACCTCCAACACTTGCATACCATTACGGAAAAGTAATTAATCATTGTAAAACTTCTATTTCTATATTAACAGAAGTTGCAGAGCACTATTTTGTAATGAGATCAAGCTCATAAATCTCACTTTTTAACATATTAAATATATAAATTGATCTGAAAAACTTTGAAGACCACGTGGAAAAATCACAATTTTCAAACACTTATATTTCTAAAAATACAGAAATTCTTACAAAACAAATTACCACTCATGAAAGAAGGAATTTTGATGTACATTACCTGTAAATTTCAAATTCCTGAGCTCCAAAAAAGTGTATTTGTAGTTTTTTGTGTTCGAGACATGTTGAGTGGAGCTTGACTCAAGCAGCCTGCACATCCTTTTGTTTAAATAAAATAAGAATCTACTCTCTGTTAGTTTCTGTGGGAATAGTTTAATCTAACTTAAAATTTGAAATAGTGAACTGAATTATTGTGATGGAGATTCAAAACTTAAAATGTTTATGAACTCCAAAAGTTAGTCAAAATGGCGGCATACTATAAATACCTGTGGAGACGTCAGCTCGAGACAGTCAGCAGCCAAATTTCTGAATCTCCAGACCATTCATGTTATAAGTGTTTTCTGTGTGCCAATGTAGTCAATATCCGTGTGCTTGGGCTGAGAGGCGAGACGGACAACGGACAACGAGCGCATCAAACAACGGTGAAGAGGACCGCTGCGTGCTGAACCACGGACGGAGCCTACACGGGGACCAGGACGACGCTGCATGACTGGACCAACTCCGCCGCTGAGGGCATCACCGACAACCACGGCCAAAAGACGACCTCCATGCTGAACCCGATCGCTCAAACAAACCAGGTCATATTGATAAAATATCCATAGTAAATTGAGAAATTCATAAGAACACCCTTGGAAAGAACATTCAATTAATTTCATAAAGGCTTGAAAGTGCAATAAATTATCAAACTTATTCAAAACATCCACACCCTGATTATAAAATTGAATTAAAACGTTGAGCAGAATCTCTAAAAGGAATTTTTTATTTCATAGATTATAAGTGACTCTATGAGAGGCTATCTTCTTGGCTCGAAAATTCTTCATCTATGACCTACAAACGTGGGCCATTTCTGACAATGTTTATATGTTCAGATGTTGATATGTTTGTATGTTTGTATTTCACCGGATCTCGAAAACGGCTCTAACGATTCTCATGAAATCCAGAACATAGTAGGTTTATAATATAAAGATTCGATTGCACTAGGTCTCATCCCTGGAAAACTCGCTGAAGGACATTAAAAGGATAATTATTATTCATCTTTAGAAAAACAGCTGATAAAAATTATTTCGTCGTCTGTTGATGATAGAAGTGAGTGAGCGAGTTCATGTGTGTGGAACTGTGTCAAAATTATGATTCAGCTGTTGAACTTTTGTAATCATTCAATCAGGTACTTAGTGCCGGTTGCAAAAAAGCCAGGTTATTTTCAATCCTTATTAATTCCAGTAGATCCATCTTCATGAAATGGTATTCTCTGATTTGGTTCACGTGAAATTAATGAGGATTAAAATTTACCGGCTTTTGTGCAACTGGGCCTTTGTGAGGGAAATTTTTGCATTCCTCTGGGAATTAATCTCAATTTACTGTGATTAGATAGAACATCTCTATATGAACTATGAATGTTATTACAATTTCTTCTTTTGTAATAAATTGTTTATTCTTTTTCCTACAGTTACGTTGGAAGTGGCCATTGCTGCACTGATTACAGAACGCAAAGAATCACTTTTCCGCTCCAGTGCGGGAAAAATTTTTCTGCACTCCAGATTTGCAACATGGCAACGCAAAATACTTAGTAGGTTATATGGAGCAACAGTGCAGCAAAATCAAAATGAAGTTGGTAACAGTGATTGGGCTGCTATAGTGAGCAGAGTTGCAACCAAGCACAACGAGCAAATTATTAAGTAGATATTATTATAACCAAGGACAACATTTTTATTCAATTTGACAATAAATTAAGGTTTTTATCAATAATAAAATTACACAGAAAAACATTTGATGCATTTCAGGCAATACCCATAATTACCCAATTTTCATATTCAATGGTAACTGTAGGAAAAACTTGATGTGAAATACGTGCGCAAAGTTCCTCTGCTGCACTCAAGAAACCATTCCACCCTCGCCTACGGCTCGGGCGTAAACGTTTCTTTCGGTGCAGCAAACTGTCACTTTGCGCACTAGTTGCACAAATAACTATTTGTACTCCAGAGCGAAGCTCGGTCCCGATATTAGATTCTTAATTAACCGAGTATGATAATAGAACTTATTAAATTATTCAAGATTCCATTACGTCAAGTTTTCAGTTTGTGTAGTTTTAGTATATACCCTTGCGAAGCACGGGTCATGCCTGCTTGTCTTCTAGTTACGTCTAGTATTCAGCTTCCCTCCCCTCTGTTGATAACTCCTTCCTCATCATAGGGTTGAATGAGCCAGTATCCCGGGTGACCTTCGCGAGTTCATTGACCTGTTGCGCTGCTCGAAATTATTAATCAATTCACTTTTAAAATTAAGTCCCGCTGTTCAAAAATAGTTGATTACCGTTCTATAATCAATAATCGATCGTTATCAATGGTTAGTTTCGAACGAATTATAATTTTAATACCTCTGAAACATGTTGTGAAAATTGTTAAAATTCAATACGAGATACAAGGACCTGGTAAGTAATTTTATGAAATAATTCTATTATTTTGAATCTATGACTGTAATCTATGCTCATAATTTGATAAGATATGTATTTTGATAAGATTATGATAGGTGGAGGGGGATTGAGATGGGTTTTTGGTTCAAAATGAGATAAATTCAAAAATTGGGTCAACATAACCTCAAACCTTACAAATTTTATGCTCGGGCCTTGAAGGCTGGTACCACAATGCATTTGGGCTCTCTTAATATTAAAGGGGATGTATTTCTATAGAGTGTATCGTAATATTCATGATTATGCTTTAATTTTTGAGTTTCTCATCTGAATTTGTCATTATTTTGAAGGGTGATGTTATGATTATTTATAAGAATGTATAAATTATTATTATATATTATTATATTAGAGTGTTCTATTTACCATTTTCAATAGAAAAAAAATTTTTTGATAACTTTTTTCTGAGGAGTCTTCTCTGATTAGTTCTCGTGACATTTAATCGGGATTTAAGATTAACAGATTTTTTTGCAACCGGATGTTATTCTTTTACCTCTACTCTAATTTTTGATCTTCCATAGTGAAGCTCATGTTATCATGACAATAGCAGAACAGGGTTGCCGATACTCTGTCTTGTCACTGCCTGCTATAGAGGAAAGCTGATACCGGCATATCTGATGTAATATCAACTGTTCATCCTTGTGTAAAATAATCGAAAATATTTTATTCGTCGAGAAAATATATTTCTCAATGATTCAATAATGTCTTTTTATAAAAATTTCATCAATTAATTGTGTTTCTACATTGTTGAAAAAGGATCTGGAAACGTTTTGCTAGAAAAGAATAGCGCTATCTGCTTTCTCGAGTGATGGACAAGTATAACAACACCATAATGTTAATCAAATACTGCTATTATAACGTGAACCTCACTAAAACTTCAAGAGAGATAGAAAATATCCACAATGTTTGATATTGTTTTCACTCAACTAGTTACAAGTGTATATAACTCTCGCTTTTCCAATTTTCTTACAACGATCACAGATCAAGAGGAAAACCCTTGGAAAACTGAATTGAAGTCCGAATCGGAGACACAAGTATTTTCCACGTGAAAAACTTCCGCCAACTTTTTCAATTTCTCCGGATGAATAAAAGAAAGCAAACTTCGAATTGGATTCAAACTTTTTCTTGAAAAGTTTTTTCTTCGTTTGGGATTAATTATTGTCATCCAATAATGCATCTTTGAATTGAGGCAACTTCATCACTGTGTTGGACTAATGACAAGTTTTCCAGGCTTAATTCACTTGAAACTGTCAGAATTCCTATGGATAATATCCATGGCTTGAATTCAACTAATTCTGACAAAGAATAAAGGTGTATCTAACTTTAATAAATTCTTTTATCGAGTTTTGAGATTTGAAAACTTCGTTTTCCATTTCACTTGTTACACAACTCGGATTTGATTTATTCTATAGGGATATTTATTTCGAACTATTAGCATTAATTTGTTGAATGAGAAGTATTTATACTGTTTATGAGGCATGCTGACAATTTCGAGTGAATTTCACTTTTTGGGAAGCCTATTCATTTTCTAGAGTCATTTTGAAGTTCATTTTCCTATCCGTTTTCAAGTTTGTTTCTTCGTCTTTATAAAGTCATAATTTAGAGTTCCATAACTGCTTCAGGCTTTCTCAGTTTGAAGTATTGTGTGAAAATGTAATGTAATTATCTCTAAAGAGAACTTAATGATTCTCAAATTGTCAAGACTTTGCTCATCGTTGAAAGAAATGTAAAACTAACACTGAATTTATCAGGTTTAAGAACATCTAATTGCAATTGTATCTTTCATAGAATCTGTGAAACTATAAGCAATCTATGGATTCGAAAGAATTTATGGTACATTTTCATTATATAGCATCAACTGAAACAACAGTGAGATAAATATGCTCTCATCATTTTTCATGGATAACATCATTGTCTCAAATTTAACCATCCTCAGTTTGAATTGTATAAAGTACCAGCAGGTAACCCGTGCTCCGCAAGGGTCCAATTGAAAACTTGACCTATTAAAATTTTGAAGGATTTGGAATAGGCCTGTAACCATCCTCGGTGAATTAAGAATCTATATATCAAAATCTCTAGTATTTAGTAGATTTATTTGTATCTAATATACATTTTTATCTCAGGGTGCAAGATTCGGCACCTGACGGAATAGGTAGAGCCATTCATCTAGTGAATTAGAACTATGATAAATTATCGCAAATTGTATTGCAAAAAATTAAATATTGTATGCATACGTTTGATAGCCTAGATTTCGTACTTCTTTGATTAAATAGAAATTTCTAAAATATTGATCTATATTTTTCTTTCAATTAAATACCTTTAATACTAATTTTTACTTGCGCAAGTATTACTCTTATTAATTTCTCAATTTATAATAACCCTTTCGGCGAGCTAGCTTTGATCATCAGATTATTTCGAAGCACTAGGGCGCCCATCACTAAATTCAAATTTAATCACTCACGTGTCGAAAATCTTCTTGTAAGCCGCCGATGTCGATCCAACTCCATGTGGTCCGGGAATATGGTAGCCGGAATCGTCTCCTCCAAGGGGTTATAAATTTAATTAAAATGAAAATGACTTCTGCTTCACAATAGCATCACGAAGTCTTTTAAGAAATTTAATAATTTACTTTAACTTTAACTTTTACAAAATCATTAGTAAGGTACTTCGCTCTAAAATATTTGGGGTCCTCTTATGGTGGCATCTGGCTGGCGAGTGCTGGTTCTTCCTTCTCAAGTTTTACAGATCCTCTTTCCGACTTTCAAATTAGCATAAAATTTAAATATCCCAATCCTCCGCCATTAAATTCAAATAGATCTTACAAAAAATGCCAAAATATTGCTTAGATTATATGATTAATAATTTCTTTGCATTCGAGCCATATTGATAACATAGATTACACAAATTTTTACACAAAATCTAGTACATTTATATAAATATATATAAATATTTTTGAATTGGCCTACAGTTGCCGCCTATTAACTGCCGTTTTACTATTGGTGCATGCAAATTTTATTAGGTATTCATGCGCCTGGTAACTCTTATTTCCTGAATACATTAAATTATTTTTATTTGGTTTTTTATTTATGCTCTTTGCATGCTAGTTAATATTCTATATATTAATATTAATTCCATGCTACCTAATAATTAGCCACGTGGACGGGTGTTTTTTCACATTGCACACCATCCGAATGCAATAAAGCTCTGCCAAGGGGTTTTGGTCAGATTCTACGTTCTTCGGTTTGATCGATCTCTAGGTCACCGATCTGTGAATACATCTACCTAACCTCAATCTTCAAATATTTTATAAATAATCTATTTATGAGTAATAAACTTCCTTCAAATCCTTTTTAAGTTCTTGTACCATTTAGCCAGAACAAGCTGATGCTATCTAATCTTGTTTATTATCTGCTTGGCGATATTAGCCAATTACTTTATTTTTAGACCTATTGCTATTTCTGTTAGGGCTTTTCATCTACCCAGATTTAAATATGTTACACGCGCCCCTGGGTTTGAATTCAAAATATTTGAGAATCACAATGTTTTTAATGAAAACCCACCCTTCAATACATTGATATACATTATACTTTATTTATAAATTATACTCTCCTACTTCTATCACATTTCGCAGTCATATTTGCTGCATCTCCTTTATACCTTTATCAAAAAACAATAACAAATTCTCCTCCTCAACACACATAAAAATATCATAAATATAAACTTCTAAACGCACTCCTCCTGACACCATTTACAACACAGTAATTTTGAATTCGCCGCTTGCAGGGCTGCCAACTTAACTACACACATTTCATAATTCTCATAAATGATTCCTTTTAGACAATAATTTCGATTCATAAACTTCTGGGCTTATATCTTATAGTATTTCTTAGGTCTTAATATAAATAATTTTCTATACATCAGGTACAATACTTTCTTTTGCTAATGGCTCTTTGGTTTTGGTAACTGGTATTCACTTTAAATCTTTTCAGGTAACAAACGTGGCATAATTAAAAGTAATAAATATAAAAACATATAAATAAATATATCGACATTAATAAATATAATAAATAACAATAATAAATAACTCTTTGGGTACAGTACTTCTTTTTATAAACATATGTTCAACAGATATTACATTCATTTGATTTGGGTGGCTTTGGTCAGCTGTTCGCTGTTCTACAATTCATAGTGTTACATGTTACATCAGAATTTGCTATCGACTTTCATAACTAACCTAACTGCTCAATTTTTTCTCTTAAAAAGGTAATTAACAAATTTTAATTTTATTATCCCCGCTTGTGTCCTTTTTTATCTGATGTATATAATTTAATTACATATTTAAAAATTGTTCTTTTCCTTATTGCAGGCTTCTAACGGCTGGAAGGAATTAAAACATTGGATTGTTGCCATGCGGTCCTATGCCAAGATTAAATTTATTAAGGAAGGTCAGTAATCGGTTTGATAATAATGTTTTCCTTGATTTCTTATCATATTTATTTCAAATTCTGTGATATTTCATGTAGAATTGTTGTGGTCTTCCCATATCTTTTGACTTTCTGCTTGTAGCTATACTGTAGGCTGGTTGGGTTATCTGCTATCCATTTGTTGATTGTTGAGGCTGTCCTATTATTAATTTATCTTCATGAATATAAAACCCGGTATCTGGTGTATTCTCTCTTCAAATAACTCCTTGTTCCTTTAATAATAATTTCTTTTAATTGATTCAAAGTCTTCCATTTATTTTCTTTCAATACTATCCACATAGTTTCTTTATAAACAAGCTTAATCATATCAGGAAACAGTTTCGTAAAGCAAGATCTTCATAGGCCATAAACTTCTTCAATAATATTATCCTCTTCATTATTCCTTAACATCACAATTTTTAGCAAACATCACAGCCATAATAACAAATAATTTCACCATACAAGATTTCCAACAGTCAACAAATTCCTTCAACACTAACATGATCTTAATTATAACATCAATAGCATCACTTTTCAATATTATCACAGACATGGTAATCCACACAATACAATAAATCAAAACACTAATTAGTTCTTTAATAATATAATCTTTCCACATATAATAGCCCGGTACTTCCATTTTATTGACATTATTCCTTACTCCTTTCACTCTTCTTAACCACCTTCCATTATTCATTAGTCCATCTTCCATTTCCTTGTTGCCCATGCACGAATCCATAGTAGTCCTATCAGTAGCTCCAGTTTTAATCCATTCATTCAATCCATTTTGCCGGTCACATCGCTGATTTGCCCTCTTGAAGCGAATGTGCCGCGGATGCATGACGTCGGCAATCTCTTCCTGTCCTCCTTGGTGCCGGTCCGGAATCCTCCTTGGCCTCTTGAAGCGTGCATGCGGCCGGTATGCGCGCGCGCGGTTCCTCCTTTTCTTTCGCCTCCGGGCCTTACGATGCATGCTCCTTCGGTCATGTAGTCCGTTCTCCTCGTCCTGATGCCGGTCGGGTGTCCTCGGGCGCCTCCGTCTCCGGGCCTTACGGTGGTCGCTCCTCTTGTCCGGTAGTCCGTCCTCCCTGGTGTCATCCTCTTGGTCCTTGGTGCGCTTCGGTGGTGTCCATTGATAGGCGGTTGTAGGTTCAGTGCACGGATCTGTTACATTTTTAATTTGTTCTGTATCCACCAACTCCTTGATTATAGCATGATCCTGGTGGCTGTTTGTGTTCTCCGGCGGTGATGGGTCTTCGGCGGGGAACAGAATACTTAATATGGGTTGATGTTTGCGGGTTGTTTTAATTTCATGGTGGGCGGCGGTTTTTGATGGTAGGCTGTCTTGTATTGACTTCTGTTTTTCTAATATTTTCGGTAAACCGTTCACAAAGGTGGTATATGAGGCTGTAGTATCTTTATTTTCTCTATCTATTTTTTCTGAGCTTGCGTGGGTTGTATCGGGGTTATCATGTATTCGTAATTTTTTAGCTGTAGTCTTCTCTGCGTTTGGTGGTGGGTTATCTTGTGTCTTTTGTTTATTTGATCTGGACGCATGCTCTAATGTGTAGTTTGTACTTATTTGATGAGGTGGCGGTTTGTAATTTCTATTGTAATTATTCTGAGTGTAATCATTATTTGTGTTAAATCGATCACGGCCATAATAATAATTTCTTTTGTAGGTTTGCTGTGGATAATGATTTGTTTGACAATTTTGAAAGCTTCTATTATTCCAATTATTATTGTGTTTATGATCATTTCGGTGTTCAAATTGAGGAGTAGGTCGTGAGCAATCATATGGTACTGATTCATAATTTTGGCTGTTATATTGATTAAATTTTGAGTTATGTTGATTTGGTGCGTATCTCTGGTCTGAACGGTGGTTTGATATTGCCATCACAGACTGTATGCCATATAAATGATTTATCAGCTGTTTGCAATCAGTAATGGGTTGTGTGGCGAGTGCCATTCTAACTTGATACGGTAGCTTCTTTAAAATAATACTTGCTAATGCCGATTCGTTAATGGGCTCGCTCAATTGAGAATTTTAAACTGTAGGGCAGTGACGAAAGTGGTACATGCACCGTCTAAATTAGGGTTGAAATCGCATGATATAATGTCCGCTAGCACGTCCAACTGTTTACTTCTGCTCCAATACTGTTCCAGGAAGACAGCTACAAACTCATCCAATGATGTAAATTCATGGACTCTACTCCGAAAGAACATCAGGGGTTCGCCAATCAATAAACTAGTCAAACGAAGACGCCAAAAATTCCAAGAGGTGGGTGTTAATGATTGAACTAGTTTTATCTGATCTATAAATTCTTTAGGTTGGAGATAGCGGTCTGTATTGTCAAAACGGCCTAATTCATTGAAACTGTGTAGTGAATCAAACGTTGCTATGGGAATAGGCTCTATATTCTCGTGCGGAAATTGATGTATTTGACTTTCAAGTTGTACCAACTTCTCTTGGGCCTGTTTCCAATGACTAGAAGCTTCTGTTTCATTATCTACTACTTCGGCATTTAATTCAGATGAAAATAATTGCTGTTCTCCAACGGCTGTCTCCAATGAATTAAGTTGTATATGTTTTGATTTATATCAGAATTTGGGTGAGCTATTTCATGAATTTGCGAAGTGTTTTGTGCTGGTAGGTTATCTATTCTTTCGTTTAACTCACAAGTGACAGTATCTATTTTTGCTGTTAAATCGGTTGTAATTAGTTCTTGATTTTCAGCGGTAGATGCTGATATTGTGTCCGCAGTTTCCTTACCGTTCTTACCGATATATCCTTCAATGATTCCCGCATTTCCTTCATTTCCGCCTTCAAGTCCTTCATTACCATGGTCATTGTTTTTTCTAAACTATTAGAAAATGACTTGATCATCCCCTCTACTAGAACCCTTCTTATTGCTTCGTGGGAGACATTTAACGGTTTATTACTGTTCACAGGATTCTTGGCGGTGATTGAAGAGATCTGGGCGTTGGACTCCATCGCGCCCCCCTCAGCGTCGATCTCCGCTACTATCGCCGTCTGCAGTGTGTCTGCTACCTTACTTTGCGTGGACGAAAAGAGACTCATATTTTAAAAATGGATTAAGTGTCAAGTGTTTGTTAAAAAAGTGAAAGTTTTGGCCAACAAGGCATTAATAAGGACACAAATGAGGATAGGCCTATGGACATTACAAGCCAGGTAACCTATTTATTACTTAAGCTCTTATAATATAATAATACTATTCATTGATTTCTGACTAGCAGTTTAGGCCCATAAAATATAATAGCTCTCTCTATAAAATCTATTTTCTACAGTACTAATAATATAAAATTTTCTTTAAAACATATAATTTCTCTTTATTTAAAGCTATTGATTCCCCAAAAAGTAATACAAATTTTACTTCACCAGTTTTCCTCACAACTCGTATAAGTTATCTATAATTTTCAGTATGGTTATTGACTTAATTTCAAATAATTATTCGATGAGCTTGGCTCTCATCATCAGTCCCACGTTGGTACGGCATGTCTTTCTGTCACGTTATTCTTTATATTTAAATAACGATTAGCCTCCTGCTTGGCATCAGTCGGTAAAGCATGAGATTTAATATAATTAGGTCGTGGTTTTTCTAATAGTATTCAGTCTTAAAAAATCTTGTTAGGTCTAGATATGGGCTTCTCTAATAACTCTTGTAATTCAATAAATAATAAATATATATATAAATGATACTTATACTATAGTGTTGAGGAATAAAAATAAATTGCACACCGTGAAAGCTTCATACATATATTACACAAATAATGCAAAAAATAAATCGAGGCAAAAAATATATATAGAGCGATAAAAAATATAATATAAAAAATAGAACAATAATTGAAATCAATAAAAATATCACAGGCTAAACTTTATATTCTAGATTTGTGGCACGAATCATTACCATGTGCCTTTATCTTGAAATCATATGCATTCTTTTGCATGTAGCTGTGACATGTACTTGCTAATACTTGTCGGCTTGGATAATTCAATCAAAAATATGTGCTCTAAGATCAGCTTGATAAATTAGCCACTAATAATCCAAATATATATATATATTAAAATCTCTAGTATTTAGTAGATTTATTTGTATCTAATATACATTTTTATCTCAGGGTGCAAGATTCGGCACCTGACGGAATAGGTAGAGCCATTCATCTAGTGAATTAGAACTATGATAAATTATCGCAAATTGTATTGCAAAAAATTAAATATTGTATGCATACGTTTGATAGCCTAGATTTCGTACTTCTTTGATTAAATAGAAATTTCTAAAATATTGATCTATATTTTTCTTTCAATTAAATACCTTTAATACTAATTTTTTACTTGCGCAAGTATACTCTTATTAATTTCTCAATTTATAATAACCCTTTCGGCGAGCTAGCTTTGATCATCAGATTATTTCGAAGCACTAGGGCGCCCATCACTAAATTCAAATTTAATCACTCACGTGTCGAAAATCTTCTTGTAAGCCGCCGATGTCGATCCAACTCCATGTGGTCCGGGAATATGGTAGCCGGAATCGTCTCCTCCAAGGGGTTATAAATTTAATTAAAAATGAAAATGACTTCTGCTTCACAATAGCATCACGAAGTCTTTTAAGAAATTAAATAATTTACTTTAACTTTAACTTTTACAAAATCATTAGTAAGGTACTTCGCTCTAAAATATTTGGGGTCCTCTTATGGTGGCATTTGGCTGGCGAGTGCTGGTTCTTCCTTCTCAAGTTTTACAGATCCTCTTTCCGACTTTCAAATTAGCATAAAATTTAAATATCCCAATCCTCCGCCATTAAATTCAAATAGATCTTACAAAAAATGCCAAAATATTGCTTAGATTATATGATTAATAATTTCTTTGCATTCGAGCCATATCGATAACATAGATTACACAAATTTTTACACAAAATCTACTACAATTATATAAATATATATAAATATTTTTAAATTGGCCTACAGTTGCCGCCTATTAACTGCCGTTTTACTATTGGTGCATGCAAATTTTATTAGGTATTCATGCGCCTGGTAACTCTTATTTCCTGAATACATTAAATTATTTTTATTTGATTTTTTATTTATGCTCTTTGCATGCTAGTTAATATTCTATATATTAATATTAATTCCATGCTACCTAATAATTAGCCACGTGGACGGGTGTTTTTTCACATTGCACACCATCCGAATGCAATAAAGCTCTGCCAAGGGGTTTTGGTCAGATTCTACGTTCTTCGGTTTGATCGATCTCTAGGTCACCGATCTGTGAATACATCTACCTAACCTCAATCTTCAAATATTTTATAATAATCTATTTATGAGTAATAAACTTCCTTCAAATCCTTTTTAAGTTCTTGTACCATTTAGCCAGAACAAGCTGATGCTATCTAATCATGTTTATTATCTGCTTGGCGATATTAGCCAATTACTTTATTTTTAGACCTATTGCTATTTCTGTTAGGGCTTTTCATCTACCCAGATTTAAATATGTTACAACCTTCCATTAACTTCAATTATGCGATTATGATGACTTTAGATGTTATTTCGTTGCATATCTCCCGTATCTTTATAATTATATAAAAGCGAAATGGCACTCACTCACTGGCTGACTAACTGACTGACTCACTCGCTCACTCACTCACTCGCAGAGCTAAAAATCTACCGGACCAAAAACGTTCAAATTTGATAGGTATGTTCAGTTAGCCCTCTAGAGGCGCACTAAGAACGGATTTGGAAAAATTACCAAAGATACGCCAAAAATCTGCGTTTTTCCAGCGTTTTTAATCGTTTTCCCAGCTTTATCGAGAACAAATGAACAGAAAATGTTCAAATTTAGTACAAAAGCTCAGCTAGGGTGTAATAATGTTGTGTTAGAAGGTATTTGTAATAACGTCAAAGATACGCCTAAAATTAGCGTTTATCCAGCGTTTTTTGCACTTTCTCAGCTTTATCGACAACAAATGAACAGAAAATGTTCAAATTTACTACAAAAGCTCAGCGTTTTCCCAGCTTTATCGAGAACAAATGAACAGAAAATGTTCAAATTTAGTACAAAAGCTCAGCTAGGGTGTAATAATGTTGTGTTAGAAGGTATCAGTAATAACGTCAAAAATACGCCTAAAATTAGCGTTTATCCAGCGTTTTTTGCACTTTCTCAGCTTTATCGACAACAAATGAACAGAAAATGTTCAAATTTACTACAAAAGCTCAGCTGGGGTGTAATAATGTTGTGTTAGAAGGAATTTGAAATAACGCCAAAGATACGCCCAAAATTAGCGTTTTTCCAGCGTTTTTGCGTTTTCTCAGTTATTTCATCAAGTAATAGACAGAAAATGTTCAAATTCGGTACAGAGGTTTAGCTAGGGTCTAAACATTTTGTCATAAGGTGACTTTAATATTTCATCAAAGATACGCCCAAAATCAGTGTTTTTCCAACGTTTTCCTCAGCTTTTCTGCGTTTTCTCAGTACTTTGACTTTCCGATGAAATGAAGCATGCTCAAATGAAAAATGTAGGCGAGCGAAGTGAGCCCGCTGATCTCATTTTTGGACGATCCAGTCGGGGGTCAAGGGGGCGGAGCCCCCTGGCTAGACGGATATGGCGAGCGAAGCGAGCCTGACGGCTAGTTCATTCATACGAGGGTTGTTTTTATAGTGGAGAGTTTCTCAAGTAAATGCTCTATCCTAAGCCAAATATCTTGCCTTGAACTTAGTTATCAGAATTATGATAATTCCATAATTTTTTATAAGGTTTTCCTGAGAAGTCTTCTCTTATTGGTTCTCGTGACATTTGAACGGGATTTAAAGTTAACAATTCTTTTTGCAACCAGGTGTTATTCTTCCACTTCTACTCTACTTTTTGATCAACTATAGCGAAGCTCACGTTATCATGGCAATAGAGACAGGGCGATAGGAGAACAGGGTGCTGATACTCTACCTTGTCACTGCCTGCTATAGAGGAAAGCTGATACCGGCATATCTGATGTAATATCAACTGTTCATCCTTGTGTAGAATAATCGAAAATATTTTATTCGTCGAGAAATATATTTTTCAATGATTCAATAATGTCTTTTTATGAAAAATTCGCGTTTCTACATAGTTGGAAAAGGATCTGGCAACGTTGTGCTAGAAAAGGATAGCGCTATCTGCTTTCTCGAGTGATAGACAAGTATAGCAGCACCAATGTTAATCAAATACTGCTATTATAACGTGAACCTCACTAAAACTTCAAGAGAGATAGAAAATATCCACAATGTTTGATATTGTTTTCACTCACTAGTTACAAGTGTTTATAACTCTCGCTTTTCCAATTTTCTTACAACGATCACAGATCAAGAGGAAAACCCTTGGAAAACTGAATTGAAGTCCGAATCGGAGACACAAGTATTTTCCACGTGAAAAACTTTCGCAAACTTTTTCAATTTCTCCGGATGAATAAAAGAAAGCAAACTTCGAATTGGATTCAAACTTTTTCTTGAAAAGTTTTTTCTTCGTTTGGGATTAATTATTGTCATCCAATAATGCATCTCTGAATGGAGGTAACTTCATCACTGTGTAAGACTAATGACAAGTTTTCCAGGTGGAATTCACTTGAACCTGTCAGTTTTCCTATGGATAATATCCATGGCTTAAATTCAACTAATTCTGACAAAGAATAATAGTGTATCATCTCACTTTAATAGATTCTTTCATCGAGTTTTGAAATTTGAAAACTTCGTTTTCCATTTCATTTGCTACACAACTCTGATTTGATTCATTCTATAGAGATATTAATTTAGAACTATTAGCATTAATTTGTAGAATGAGAAGTATTTATACTGTTTATGAGGCATGCAAACAGTTTTGAGTGAATTTCACTTTTTGGGAAGCCTATTCATTTTCTAGAGTCATTTTCAAGTTCATTCGAAGAGTTGCTTGGTATTGGTCGGGAGGCATCAGAAGCCCTCATAAACTCGCCCTATATGTAGATTCTGATTCAAACAATGTTAACTCTGGTACTGTGATGCAGCACTCTGAACATTATAATAAGTAATTTAAAAACTTTAGGAGATAGGTACTCCAACATAATACTAAGTCTTTAATAAAAAAACCCACGACATCATGCTCTGTTTATTAAAAAAAAAATTATTAATAATTTATATTATTTTTCTTTATATAACATATCTCCAATATTGTAATGGTTAAGTGAGAATAATATTAAGGTAGTATTCTGCAGAATTTTTTATTTTACAGTTATTATAGATAGGAATTCTTCCCCCACACACGGACCAATAGTCTATGTGGGGGTATATTTATTTCCTGGAAATATTTGTTATTGATTTGAGATGTAAATGTTTTATTGATGTATTTTTTTGATGGAAATAAATTGAATTGAATTCTCCTATCCGTTTTCAAGTTTGTTTCTACGTTTTTATAAAGTCATACTTCGGAGTTCCATAACTGCTTCAGGCTTTCTCAGTTTCAAGTATTGTGTTAAAATGTAATGGAATTATCTCTGAAGAGACCTCAAATGATTCTCAAATTGTCAAGACTTTGTTTATCGTTGAAAGAAATGTAAAACTAATACTGAATTTATCAGGTTTAAGAGCATCTAATTGCAATTATATCTTTCATAGAATCTGTAAAACTATAGTGAGGTCCACGTTATAATGACAGTATTTGATCAACTTTGGTTTTGCTATCCTTGTCTATCATTCGACAAAGCCGGTGATACTATCCTTTTCTAGGTCCACACCAATGCCAATTATGTTTTTGACAGTGTAGAAATATAATTAATTAATGCAGAGAATCGGCATCGCTATTCTTCTATCTTTATCCACTGCTATTATAAAGTGGACCTCACTATATAGGAATCAATGGAATCGGAAGAGTGTATGGTACATATTTAATATAATAGCATTTACTGAAACTACAGTGAGATAAATATGCTCTCATCATTTTTCATGGATAACATCATTGCCTCAAATTTAACCAATCCTCACAGTTTGAATTGTATAAAGTACCAGCAGGTAACCCGTGCTCCGCAAGGGTCCAATTGAAAACTTGACCTATTGAAATTTTGAAGGATTTGGAATAGGCCTGTAACCATCCTCGGTAAATTGAGAATCTATATATCAAAATTATCAGTTGAGTAGTTGAGACGTGATGATGCGTCATTAATGAATTTCCTATCCCGTACGTGGCTAAGCCAGTTCTTCATTATATTATAGATATAATTATAATTAATCATAATTCTATAAAGACTGATTTATTCTGTCATCAATTATATAAAAAAATAAAAATATAAAAAACCATGGGCTTAGTGTTTGGGTTACTTAATTATTATGGAAATTTAGAACTTACCATAGTGGCGGGACTTATAGAGCCGAAACTTCGGATGTAGAGTTCACAGTACACTGTAGTCGCATTATCTGCAAAAGAACCATTTTTATACATTTTATTTAAATGGTGAATGTGTTATAATGTTGAAATAATTTCTACTAAGATGGATTTATTTTGTGCTGTGATTAACTTTAAATTACAGAGTGAGATGTTTGTAAATTAAATAAGATCAATTATTGTTAGAGAGCCTTAGCTCATTCATACAAATTGGTTGTAAATTCACGTTAATTGAGAAGTAACAATCGAAAAGCAATAATGTTAAGTATTTCATGCTATCTATTGGTAATTCTATTAATTACTTCAATAAATTATGGAAACGTAAGTCATTCCCTCTTGACCTTGGCTGTGTGCGAACCAGTCCAGTTTACGTCGAGACGTCCATGTCAACACAACGTGTCAACTCGCCAGTACATGGGGCTATTTTCGTGATGCTCTCAACTCAATTTTCCGTAAATTTTCTCACCTATGTTCTAGAGTCATTGCTTACAAATTAATAAACTTGGCTCTCTGTAATTCTCATTGTGCTATCTCTCACAGCAATACTGTAACAAACATGAAACCTCGGAACAAATAAACAAATGACAACATGTAGACAATGAATCTTATACCTGTTATCTACATAAATAAGTAGAAATGGATACATTTTGGTGGAATATCACAACGGAGAATGAGATTGTTGAATGTATAAAGGACCAATCTTTCACTCCTTTTCTGTTCTAGGTGCGAAATATACTATATCCCACTCTACTCTACTAAAAACTAGTACTCTACCATGAACGTTTTCATTGGGAGAGTTCACAAGATAGTTAGTACTTGCCCAGGGAACTCTACCACTAACTCTACTAATGAAAACCAGCCTTTAATGTCAGACCAGTGTTTACAGTATTTCACTCCTTTAACGTTGACACTTTGTGACACTGTGACCTTCAACAACTGTAACTCCGGACTCTCTCTTTCACCAAAATTTTCAATTTCGGGTCCAGAATCACCCGTAAAAACGTCACTTTTATTAGAAAATACCGTTAGAAAACCCATGAGTAGAATGAAAGTCACTGTGTGATTTCTGGACGTAATGACCACTTTCAAATCTCAGCATTGCTTCTGTTATTAGATGTTTGCAGAAGGGCTGAGTTGTTATGACGTTTATGTTTCTATTAAAATGTCTATTTCAAGAGTGAGAGAGTGGAGTTATGGAGCTTGATAGAGATTGAGAGATCAGCTGAGCAGGAATAAGAGAGAGAGAGAGTTTTGTGATGACAGAGTAAGGGTATTAAATAGAGGGAGAGCGAGTGGAAGAGAGGGAGAATTGGAGTTGTTTCTATTAAAATGTCTATTTCAAGAGTGGAGTTATGGAGATGGATAAATATTGAGGGAGTGAGTATAAGAGAGAGAGAGAGAAAGAGTGATAAAGATAGAGAGGAAGAAAGTTTGGTTTCAAAGAGTAAAAATATTAAAAAGAGGGAGAGAGAGAGAATTAGAGTTGTTTCTATTAATATATCCATTTCAAGAAGAAAGAGAGTGAAGTTATGGAGCTTGATAAAGATTGAGAGAGTGAGTATAAGAGAGAGTTGTAGAGAAGGGGGAGATTTAGAGTGGGAGAGTTTGAGAGAATTAGAGTGTGTGGAAGAGAGTAAGAGTGAGAGAGTTTGAGAGAGTAAAAGTATTAGAGGGAGTGAGAGAAAGGGAGAATTAGAGTATAAGAGAGAGAGAGAGAGAGAGAGAGAGAGAGAGAGAGAGAGAGATTAGATTAGATTTATTATTTATTTAGGTTACAATATTTACTGGCTTATACACTAATTTACATCAAATGACGATAATGCTATTTATTCAACGAATTTTACGAAGTATAACTAATTAATCAACGAGAATAAAGATTGGATGCAATTAGAATAACGATAATATAATAATGTGATGTAACTTCATAAATCGGCGATGTTTCAACAAATAATTGTCGATTCTCTAAGAAGAATATAAAATATCATTCCCATTAACACACGACCGGGTTGTGATGAATTAGAATAAGAAACTCTACTTAATAGTTAAAAACTGTTTGATTTGAATCTTAGAATTATGGGATGAATGAATGATAGAGATTGATTTTATTGATTGATTGATTGAGTACTTTATTTATGTAGATTACAAAATATACTGTCTTATACATTTATATACAATAGCTTACAATACGCATAATTATAGATGAATTTACATGATATAACTAAGAAAATAATTATTGAACTGTATATGATATGAAAAAGCAATTTGTAATATAATAACTATAGATAATAATTATATTGTTATGCATCTACATAAATTGGCGGAGCTTTCTTCGAAAAGAATATTAAAAATATCCTCCCCACTAACTCTCTACCAAAACGTTGATTTAGTTATTTAAACTTAGGATTTATTTATTAATGGAAGAGAGAGAGTGAGAGATTTTGAGAGGGTAAGAGTAAGAGAGAGGATTGAGTGAGTAGTGTGGGTTCATGGAAAGATTTTAAGGTTTAGAAAAGTAGATTACAGCTTCATAAAACAGCTGTAATTAAGTGAGGGGTCACACATTGAGGTGATTTTTATGAACAGCAGTAATTAAATGGAAGGTCATACAGTGAAGTGATTTTTATGGACAGCAGTAATTAAAAATAGAGGTCACACATGGAAGTGTTCTTTATTAACAGCAGTTATTAAGTGAAAGGTGACACATCGGAGTGATCTTTATACCTTTTTGGACACTTTTATAGGAACGAAGATCTATCTCGAACCTTTGTACTAAGCTTACTATATTTTCCAGTTTATTCGTGCTAGAACACTAAAAGAGATAAACTAGTAGCTCTGTGAACAGTAGACCTCACGCAGTATTCTCATCCACAAGTACCTGATTGAAACTATAGACCTTATGGGAATACAGAAATATACTGGCTTCTCCACACATCTGTGTAATCACTTGTCAGCTGATCTATGATGAATAATTCTATAGTCTGATTTTCACTCTAATAGTGGCGTATGAAGAAGGCTCCTTTTTTCCTTTATATTATCCTTGAAATGCAAAATTTCCAAAAACCTTGTATATACGTCGACGCGCAATTAAAAAAAGAACATACCTGTCAAATTTCATGAAAATTTATTACCGCGTTTCGCCGTAAATGCGCAACATATAAACATTTAAACATTAAGAGAAATGCCAAACTGTCGACTTGAATATTAGACCTCACTTCGCTCGGTTATTTATATAGGAGACTTTCCCAGTGAAACTTGAAATGTAATTGAAAGAATAGGACATTGATTCTGTCAATACCACTTTGTTCAACAGTGAGTGAACAAAAGTTTTTCATTTGAACGAATATAGAGGCATAAACTAACTTAACACGGGTTAGATCTGTGATGGTGGTATTGACCATATATAATTATTGTCTTATACTCTGAACTGATATTCAGATTACCTCAGATTTGCTAGAGCTATGTCCTTCCTGTTTTGCTTTAGGAAGTGCCTAATAAACAATTATTCTCATATTTATATTGTTTATTTTTCTGTGTGACGAAAAATAGCGTTCGCACCACGGGCAAAAATGTTTTTCCGGCTCTCAATCTTTTCTAGTCTAGGCCTGCGGCCTCGGACTTGAAAACCGATTTCGAGCCGGAAATGTCTCATTTTCGGCCCTAGGTGCGAAATATATTATTCCCGCACTAGAGCGGAAAAGTGATTCTTTGCGTTCTGTAATCAGTGCAGCAACGGCCACTTTTCAACGTAACTGTAGGAAAACAATGTTCTGTTATTGTGAAAGGTTGATGAAATGTTACCGAATCGAATATGACGACGAAACCCTAGAAAAAAGAATAATGGAAGAACCAATATTGAACAACAGATTCCAGATTGGAGATGAAAATCATTGTTGAAAAAGGATCAAATGACTGGTGGAAGAGGATCGAAACAGACTGTGAGATTATCGAAACGCTGAATCGATTGTGAAACATTGTAGGGCTAATTGAGTCATAACCTGAGGGCTCACAGATTGTAGTGAAAGGTTGCAGTATCAGTGTCCTATTAAACCTTTTGTCAGTAGCTTGGCAAATTCGATTGGCCTATACACACAGAAACCTTTATTGTTTGATTGTCCTGTACACAGAAACGTTTATTGTTTGAATAGCCTGAAGCCTATATACGCAGAGACCTTCAAATTCATCCAGTTCGAATTTTATTGTGGAATTGGAGAATTTGAGCATCGATTAGATAGGCTGTAGGTTGCAGATTTTGTTTATCGAATTGGATTTGGCGTTCAAGTTGTTTCAACTCTATGGATGATTTAGTGAGACCAGTGTTGTCTTCTTCTTCTTCTTCTTCTCCTTCTTCTCCCCCTCCTTCTTCTTCTTCTTCTCCCCCTTCTTCTTCTTCTTCTTCTTCTTCTTCTTCTTCTTCTTCTTCTTCTTCTTCTTCTTCTTCTTCTTCTTCTTCTTCTTCTTCTTCTTCTCCTTCTTCTTATCCGTTCTTCTTCTTCTTCTTCTTCTTCTTCCTCTTTTTCAAATTACATTGTTAAAAATTGTGATAACTTTCGTTATCTTTTCTCGAAGGTCGAACAAATTAGTTCCGTATCAAATTATCCCATACACTACCAGCCAATCAGGGAAGAGTTGGGACGAATCATTGGAACCGCCTCAGAAATGTTCACGCAATACGATTGGCTGTTGCTTTCAGGCCATTCCAAACTGGCCACACCCCCAGCCAATCACAAGCAAGCAGTACAACAATGGATTCACGGCCTAGTTTTCAACTTTGCTGGCAGATAGCGGCAGCTACCGGCTCATATTCTTTGTTATTGGAAATTATTTGAGTTTTGTGTTGGAAAATGTTATCAAATAACATTATAATATTGTTAATATTATTATTCACATTTAATAAAAATGTAATTTGTTAGTGTCATACTAATATTCGAGTCATTTCCAAACTTGCTTGATACCTTCTTTGAAGATTGATTGTAATATCAAATAAAAATTTATAGGCTACATAGATAACCGATCGGATACAAACCAATGGTATCACAGAAATCGATAGAAGCACAGAAAGAGAGAGAGAGGAAACAAGAAATCGATAGACGATCAAGAGCGAGAGATTAATTGATTGCGTACTTATTTATGAGATCACAATATATACTGGCTTATACACTTATATACAATAGCTTACAATACAGCGAAATTCTAGATGATATAGACTAAGAAAATAATTCTTGAACTGAATTATGATATGGGAAAAGCAATTTGGAATAACTATCGAACATTGTTATGCATCTAAAAAATTGGCGGAGCTTGGACATATCAATGTCCATTGTTCTTCGGAAGAATATTCAAATATCCTTCCAATAACTCTACCGAAAGAGAGAGTGAGTGTGATGATGTAAGAAAAAAGAAGAGAGAGAGAGAAACAGAGTAAGATAAATATTATAGAGAAAGTGAAGTAAATAAATTTTTGAGCAAGAGTAAAGAGGAAAAGAGATTAGATTATATTCATTTACAGAGTATAAGAGGGAGATAATGAATAGTGTTGTATGTGTTTGAGAAGAGAGAAATGAAGAAGAGAAATAGTGAGAGAAGAGAGAAAAAAGAGGTGTTGCAAATAAATCGTAACACCTAACCGATCAAACGGATTGAAAGTCCATACCATCACTGACCCTACCACCATATTATTTATTTATTTATCCCCTCTCTGCCGATTGAATATCACACCGTGTCCCCTTCCCCTGACAATCCACCCCTATGTACCCACTTTTTTGCTTATTTCAAAACTGGGAACCTTCACTTATCCCAAAATCACTCCACTCTTCCAAATGACCATTATATTATCACATTTTTCTTCTCTCACCTCTCCCCCGATTTTCCCACTCCTCTTACTCTCACACCCATCTCTCACTCACTCTCTCTCTCTCAGATTTTCTATCCCTCACTCTTTTCTCTCTCTCTCACACTTTCTTTCTCCCTCTCTCTCTCTCTCTCACTCTGTTATGTTGAACAAATGAATAAAGAAATAAACTACTTCTTCTTCTTCTTCTTCTTCTTCTTCTTCTTCTTCTTCTTCTCCGTTCTTCTTCTTCTTCTTCTTCTTCTTACTTTTATTTTTCTTCCCACATTGTTTAAAAACTATATGTCATCGTTACGGAGGTAGAGAAGGAAAGCGCTCTGAGCTTCTTCTTCTTCTTGTCTTCTTCTTCTTCTAATTCTCCCTCTTCTTCTTCCTTTTCTTCTTCTCCCCACATTGTTTAAAAACTATATGGCTACGTTAAGGAGGTAGAGAAGGAAAGTGCCATCAGCTTTGTCAATTGATAGACAAGGATAGCAACACCAATGCTAATTTCAGCGTGAATCCCACTATCGGCAAGGTCAGGGAGATCAAATCCCCGACTTTTCTATGAGTGGGAGAAAACTTCAAGGGAGGGAAATTTTTGAAGAAAATTTCAAAAAAGAGGAATACAAATAGGGTTATTGAGGAATACTGGGAGAGAAATTCATGAAGAGAATTGGAAAATTCAGGGAGAGGAATCAGGGGGAAAATCTAGTGTGGGAAAATCAGAAAAAGGAAAGCAAGGAATAAGAATCCAGAAAGGGGAATCTAGGGAGGGGAATTCATGTGGAGAAATTGGGAAATGAAATCAAGGGGGGAAATCTAGTGTGGGAAAATCAGAGGAAGGAAAGCAACGGATGAGAATCCACAGAGGTAAATCTAGGGAGGGAAATTCATGTAGAGAAATTGGGAAATTCAGGAGAGAAATCAAGGGGGAAATCTGGTGTGGGAAAATCAGAGGAAGGAAAGCAAGGGATGAGAATCCAGAGAGGAAAATCTAGGGAGGAAAGATCATGTAGAGGAATTGAGAAATTCAAGGAGAGGAATCAAGGGATTGAAAAAAGTAAGTAAATTCGTATGGCTTTTGTTGGTGGGGAGTCCCTTGCGGGAAGGTCCCACCTCCTGAATATATATTTTAAGCCGTCAATGGGCCCTACGACTGTCATACTTCAGCCGGGACCGACAGTTTAACGTGCCTATCCGATAACACGGGAGTGATCTGGTTAAAAAAACTATCTGTAATGAGAGGGTTTGAACCCGGGATTCCTGTACTGCTACGCAAGCACTCTATCCACTAGACCACGGATCACTCCATCAAGGGATTAAAATCCTGTGAGTGAGAAATCAGGGTGGGGAAGCAAGGGATGAGAATCCAGAGAGGGAAATCTGGGGAGGGGAATCTAGGAAGGGAAATTCATGTAGAGAAATCGGTAAATTCAGGAGGAGAAATCAAGGGAGAAAATCCGGTGAAGGAAAATCAGGGGAGGGAGAGCAAGGGATGAGAATCCAGGGAGGGAGATCTGGAAGGAAATTCAGTAGGAAAACACAGAACATAGATGTGCGGTTGGAGAGAAGGCTGAAATTCAAAGGGAATAGTCGGCCCATCAAGGGAAAATCACTGTTTATTATGAACCACGCCCACTGTCTAACCGTATGGCGAAGTCCCGTTTTGAAGTGAGTGCCCTCAAGCACAGAGACTTAGCTAGTTGCGCTCAATGGCCGGGCTTAGCTCCAAGTCCACCTTGATTACTGTGCACGGATTCACATTTATAGTGCAGAATGACGACTGTTGTGGGATATAGGGGGTGGATTTTGGTGGTGATATAAGGGATGGATATTCAGTGAACTTCATTATTAGTTCAGCATGGGAGAGATTGGTATAGTGAGATGCGCGTTATAATGGCAGTGAAGAAGATAACAGGACAACGTTGCCGATCCTCTGTCTTGTCATGCCTTCAGTGGACGGTAGCTAACAGGTTTATTGAAGCAATAATATTACCAGGCAGAATTGAACACTATAAAATATCTGGCACAAAACAATGGCTACTCATCCAATGTTATAGACAAAATATTTCATAAAACAACAAATATGTCACACTAACATATTTCAATCGAAAATCACAATCCATAGCAAACATATTCAAAAAATCAGGCTACAAAACAGCATTTAGAACCACAACAACTTGAATACCCACTAAAAACACGAAAAAAGACAGCTCACAATTTTGAAAACAGGATTCATAACTAGAATGTAATACATGCCCAAAATTCTATATTGGACAGACCGGCCGAAGCTTCAAAATAAGATACAATGAGCACATAAAGCAATACCTAAATTCAAATTCAGAATTTACATATGCAGAACATTTAATAGCTACAGCACACAATCACAATAACATACAAACAGTTATCGAAATCCTACACATTCTTTAAAAAAGCCAGAGACTCAACACACTAGAACAATACGAAATTTTCAAACACCTCCACTATGACAAATCCAACTTATTGAATGATCAACTTAACTTCAAATCGAATGTAATATTTTCCCACATTTTGGCCACACAGTCCAACCCATAAGAGCAAGCGCCCCTGGTGTCAGGCTGATGAAGCTTCTCTTCAGGAGTGAAATGCATTCCTCAATACTCCAAGAAAAGTAAGTGATTTTTCAAATATTCACAAGTAACACAGTGTCAGAACTACAACAGAGTAATCAATATCAACTGTTCAATGTCGTTTGATATAATCGATTATATTTTATCGAGCAAGAAATTATTTTTTTTCACTAATTTTATAAAACATTATCATGATTGATATTGAATATTTTGTTAATTCTAAATTGTTAAAAGACGAACTGGTAAAAGAGCAAAGCAAGAAAGAGATAGCGCTATCTGCTTTGTTGAATGATAGAGATGGATTGCTAATCAAACACTGCCATTATAACGTGGACCTCATTATAGAGGTTGGACTTCAAATCTCTGTTACTCTACTGTTACTGGCGTTATAGTGAGTCTCATGCTGAGGTCCACAAAGAAGAAGAAGAAGAAGAAGGAGAGAGAAGAAGAAGAAGAAGAAGAAGAGAAGAAGAAGAAGAAGAAGGAAGACAGAAGAAGAGAAGAAGAAGAAGAGAGAAGAAGAAGAAGAAGAGAAGAAGAAGAAGAAGAAGAAGAAGAAGAAGAAGAAGAAGAAGAAGAAAAAGAGAAGAAGAAGAAGAAAGAAGAAGAAGAAGAAGAAGAAGAAGAAGAAGAAGAAGAAGAAGAAGAAGAAGAAGAAGTGGAAAATAGAGATGATCAAGAAGGAGAAAACCTTTCAGAGCAAGAAGATAAAGACTGCAGAAAATGAGGAGCCACGAGAAAAAGTTTGCAATAAGAAGAAAGAGGAGCAAAATGAGATGATGATGAACATTCAGTGGAGTAGGAGGAGGAGGAGAAGAAGAGGAGGAATAGGAAGAGTAAAAAAAAGAGAGGAAAAAGAAAAACCTTGTGGAACGGAAGATGATGACTGCGGAAGATGAGAACTGCAGAACGAGATAACTTGAAGAAAAAGTGGAAGAAGAAGAAGGAGAAGGTAAAATAGAAGGAGGAGGGGAGGAAGAAGAAGTTGAAGGAGAAGAAGGCATACCTTGCAAAGCAATGGTGACCGCTGAGAAAGAGGAGAGAGGAAGAAGGAGATGACAGGAAAGAAAGGAAAAGAGCAATGAAGAGACGCAATCGGAGGAAAGCAGAAGGAATAAGAGGACAGCCAATCAAATTCGCTCATTACATTAACCAGCGGCCATTTCATGCCAGCTCTCTTCAACAACAAAATGGTTGAAGAAAATTGAAGCTATAATGAGTGGTGTGATTATTTTCAAGCAAGTATCTCGTATAAGTATAGTGAGATCTACTTCAACCCAACAGTATTTATTAAACGTGAAAAGTTGAAGCTATTGATAAGGAATTCTGACAGAAAAACATTATGAAGTACTGTTTACTGCATGTTATTCAATTTTTTAAAGGAAAATTGTTCAAATTTACTGTCGAAATATTTGCGTCTTATTTCCTATTCATGCATTGAAGAGTTGTATTTCCCTCAAATCATCTCTTTGAAATACATAAATGCTGAATTTCTTCTACATAAAACAAATTGTTCTCCGAATACATATCCATATTTAATACATTCTATCCATCATTAAAGACTCTCATTTATTTCTATTCTCTAATTTGATTCTCATATTTCACGTTTCTGATCCCAATCATATTTGATGAATCCGTCATGTCAATTCCTCTCTTCCACTTCGACAATATTCTGACCTTTCTGTTCCTATTTTCTCTTTCTCCTGTCCTTTATCACCGTTTTTACATCCAACCTTCCACACTTCCTTCCCTTCTCCCTCATATTAACCTCTATTCGAATGTCATTCACTTTCCAATACACATCCTTTTCTACCCAAAAAAACTCGAGTTAAACAAAAAATATCGGACACCCCTTTTCCTTGTTACTCCAATTAACAGCCAATCACACTTTCTCTCTTGTCACATGCCACTTGTCACAGACGAAAAAAATCCTATACACGAGTCGTTCACCCTTGAAATTCCTACCAATTTTCAACTCTTCTCTATTATCACTCTTTTCAATTAGTTTCAAATCAATAAAATGTCCTCAAACTCATTCACCGTTGACATGCTTTAGGTGGGCCGTCCACTAGAACCGTTTTCGTCCGAACTAGCATAGGCCGAAAACTACCGAACTCGTCCGAACGATCCCCCAACAAAGAAAGCTATAGATGCTCGTCCATTGCAACAGGTTCATACAGCCTTGCACGGCCGTCTCCGGCCGATCAATTTTTCGATCCGAATTTAATGGGATTTTCCGCTCTATCCAGCCGAACTGGCTAGTCGAGCTGAGACAACCTTAGACCAGTTATAGAATAGACACGGCTCATTGTATATTCATACTGAAAGTCGATGAAGCCAACATCCACTGCCAAATCCACCCATCTTGACGTCACAACAGTGACGTCACGCATCGTATAGAAATTGTACAAAACTTTTTTGAGTTAGTGGTGTTTAACTTACATTGTTGTTAAACATAGCTTGTTTTCTGTAGCAGATTGTTATTTATTTATGTAATTATTATTTATGAAAATGGTAATCTCCTGCATGCTGCACATAAATGCACTGAAATTTTTAGGAAAAAAAGTGGAATATCTTTTCATGTGTAAGTTGAAATTTATACACATAAATATTGTAAGTTGTAACTGTAATATTATCCTTGGTTATGATGTAAGTGAACTCATTGCAGCATGACAATAAAAATTAGTTTTGTAGGCTACCGTACCTTATTATTTTCAGAACACATTATAACTTCACCGATATCGTTTTTGCCCGTAGCTAGAAATAACCTAAAACACCATGAATCTGAAATAGACACAATCTGAAAGTTTTCCATACGATGCGTGACGTCAAGATGGGTGGATTTGGCAGTAGATGTTGGCTTCAGAGGCTAGACTTCCCAGCGTGTCTATTCTATAACTGGTCTAAGGAGACAACAAAGTGTTCCTAACCTAAAATTGTTTCACAAGCTTGTTTGTTTTTTTTTATTGAAGTTGTTCTGTTTATATTGTTGTAACTATGGACAATGAAAAGTTGATAAGTTTGGTTCAAGGGCATGTTCCATTGTGGGATATGCGAGACAAAAAGATCATCATCGTCGTGTGTTCAAAGGAATCTGTGGACAAAGATTGCTGAACAAATAGGATCTGAAGATAATATTATCATTATGAATAACTAATTTAGTGATATTGTTTATTCAATTTTCAGAATCTCAATATAATCATTGTTTATGAAACATTTTGGTGGCTATGATAGTAGTTAATTCAGTAATTGGCAACCAGTCTACTACTGAACTAGACTGATGTAATCGGTTCCAATGGACGAGCATGTTCGGCCGAATTAACGGCCGGCAGATTCGTCCGATCCAACGGCCGAACGGATCGGTTGAGTATGGTTTCAATGGAAGGTTACCTTGACCGGAATCGAACAGGAAAGCTCTTCACGTGATTCATTGTACCTCCACATCCTTTAAGTCAGATTAAGTAGAAATGTGGGTATCCACTTGTTATATTTCCTTTGTCCTGTTATATTCCTTGACTGTTGAGAAACGAACTGGCAACGTTGCGGAGCTAGAAAGAGATAACGCTATCTGCTTTGTTGATTGATAGACAAGGATAGCAACTCGAATGTTAATGGAATGCTGTTGTTGATCGACCTCACTAGAATAAAAAATCTCCCCCCAAGTAAGAGTCAAGTCATTAGTCAGAGCTTTACATTACCCTCAATTCTAATCACACAAAGCCAACCATTCCCATAAGAACATGAGAATTCATCACGCACATAATTATATCAGCTTGAATAAAAAGACTAAGAAATTGTCAAAACCAAGATTTATTGATACTTAGAAAAACCGGTTCCGGTTATTACACCATTGTCAATCTCTGATAAACAAAAAAATATATATATCAGCTTAGCATGTAACATGAACCTACTTGGTTTGAAAAAATCTCTTCAACCTGTCAATTTTTGAATACATTCATTCTGGAGTTTAAATTCATTTTTTTGAAACTGTTCGAATTCCTTAACTAGTTTTCGTATCATTTTTACTTTCCTTGCCCTATTACCATAGGTAAGGGAAGTATTGCTTTCCGAAAAAAATTAAGGTACCCCAATTTCTGAATTTCTATACGTTTCAAGGTCCCCTGAGTCCAAAAAAGTGGTTTTGGGTATTGGTCTGTATGTGTGTGTGTGTGTGTGTGTGTGTGTGTGTGTGTGGTGTTGTGTGTGTGTGTGTGTGTGTGTGTGTGTATGAGTGTATGTGCGTCTGTGTACACGATATCTCATCTCCCGATTAACGGAATGACTTGAATTTGGAACTTAAGTTCCTTACGATATAAGCATCCGCCACGAACAATTTCGATCTGATGCAATTCAAAATGGCGGAAATTTTGTCAAAAACAGGGTTTTTTGCAATTTCCTCGAAAACGGCTTCAACGATTTTGATCAAATTCATACCTAAAATAATCATCGATAAGCTCTATCAACTGCCACAAGTCCCATATCTGTAAAATTTCAGGAGCTTCGCCCCATCAATGCAGATAGATTCCCAATTATCAGGCTTCAGATACAATTGAAACGAAAAAAATCAAGTGGAGTATATTGAGCATGAAAATCTCTACAATTAATGCTCTGTAGCATTTTCACCTAAAATTGAAAATAAGCTTTAAATTCGAGAAAATGTGATTATTCAATTGCAAATTATTGTTGATTCTATTAAATCATTCACTATGAAGAGATAGCAGACCTCATGTGTGTCTCCAGCGTTATTGCCCTGTCACCAGCTGGCTCAAATCTTTGAATAGTAGACTTGAGATGCGCGGAACACTAGCGTCAGGTGATCAATTTTCATAACGGCAAGGAAGTTGTGTGAGTGCGCCACCAGATTTTTTATATTATGAATGTATGGAAATGAATTGTATTTGATTTTCTCAACAATTACGAAGGCTGAGCCAATGGTTCATACCTTCACAAACATTATTCTTATCACTATTAAAGTCAAAATGAAGAATAATAATTTTTTAATATTTCTCTGATTGCCAATGAATTGCAACCAGATGAGTTCATTGACAAAACATATACATAATATTGTTATGTTATACATACAAAAGTTGCTAAATATACTCTAGAAAACTTAGTTCTAATAAATATACCCCACTATAATAATAATGTGATGGGGTGATCATGATATTCATTTCTAAAACATGCGTAAAAAAATGAATGAATAAAAAAAAGAATGGCTTATCAAGCCGTGTGCACACTGATCAAATATTCGACATACATGTTCGGCAAACATGTTTATTGAGGGGCTCAGGGACAAACATTTTTAAAAGTTTGGACAATCATTGTTTGTCAAACAAAAAATTACTGTTTTTCAAACATTTTCAGTGTTTACAGCTGTAAAACATAAAACCTGTTCCCCCCACTTACAAATATTTTGTTTGGTGACACGTCCACACTGGCTACGGGCAAACATTGTTTGTCAAACATAATAGAATTTTCCCAAACTTTTTTAACAAACATGTTTGTCCATTGTGGACACGGCTTTAGTCTCTGATTAAGCGCTATATTAACAATGAAAAGAAACTTGATTGATTGAATCTAACCAATCATTGATGCTTGAAATTTCTCACATTTGAGCAAACAAAAAACTCTTCACACGACTTTGAGTCAAACAAAAATCAATCTACAACAAATCTAATTGCTCTTAACACCGGTAGGCTACACTTTGGACATTTGAAGTGGTTCGATACGTTTTAAAAGTGTTGAAAAAAATGCACTTCACACCCAGGCAACAAGTTGTTAATTTCTCCTCTAGAGGAAAAACAGCTTCGCGTCGCTCCCTAGTCAATTAATGTGCCAGCGCAGCGATTTTTTCTCCTGCTTCAGTAGAATTAATTAAAAATAAACAGACGGGTTGAAGTTGTTATGGCTGGGGGGAGTGGTGAAGATAGGGATGGAGGTAGGTTAGAGTCAGGGATGAGGGTGATGAGGTAGTAGTAGAGGTAGGGGTTGAGTTAGGGGTGGGGTTGATGAGGTAGTGGTAGAGGTAGAGGTAGAGGTATGGGTGGGGGCGATGAGGTAGGGGAAGAGGTAGCGACTGAGTTAGGGTTGGTGGTGATGAGGTAGGGATAGAGGTAGGGGTAGAGTTAGGGGTGGGGTGAAAAGGTAGTGGTGGGGGTAGGGGTAGGGGTAGTTGTAGGGTAAAGAGTAGAGGTAAAAGTAGAGGAAGGGGTGGAGATAGATGTTGGTGTAGTGGTGGGGGGATAGCGTTTAATGATAGGGTAGGGGTGGTTAAAGAGTTGAATACGAGATTCAATTAACTTTCCAGCTACGAGGTTGATGCTCTAAGAATGACAGTTGCTAGAGATGTAACTGTGTTTTCTTAAATGGTAGAGGTGTGATCAATCAGTCTGTATTTTCACGACTTTCAGAAATCGCTTAATGAATTTTAGAGGTGGAATTAGATAGTTGTAGAAGTTGCACTTTTTGTGTAGTTGAGAAGTTGATATTGTGGTAATTATTCATATTGAATGAAGAAGACTAAGAAATTGTCAAAAAACCACTGATTTATTGATAATTAGAAAGACCGGTTTCGGTTATTACACCATTGGACCTTGAAACCTATAGAAAACTTGAAATTAGGGTACCTTAATTTTTTCTGGAAAGCAATACTTTCCTTACCTATGGTAATAGGGCAAGGAAAGTAATAATAATATTAAAATAACTTGTGGATGATAGAATATTTTGCAAGTTCATAGTAATCTCTCTCAAATATTATATAAAGAACCATCTGGCGTCTGCTTTACAAGCAAAGAGCTCCATTGAATCTCTCCTCATTCAGAAGGCCAGTATTATTCTATGAATTATACTGTAATTGGAAGTATTTATGTTTAAATCCACAGACTTCCCGAAATGAAAGCAAGAGTGTCCTGGAAAGTGAATAATATCCCAGACTTCCCCCAAATCTCTTAGAAAGGGAAAATCTCTCAAATCTCACCCCAAACATAGAAAGGGCAAGTATATTCAGTTCTAAATCTTGCAGCTTGCCTAATGTTCGCTAGAAGATAGCCTTCTACTATATCTATGTATGTACCTAAATAATACTAGTAGCCCTCTACAAGAAAGTAAGTATAGATATAATCTTGCTATACCATTTACTTAACTTAGCACTATATTATAAACTATAATATAACTCTTAACAAAAAAAAATATAGATATACTCTCGTACCATACTATTCACTTAACTTAGCACTATACATAATCCAGCACTATACTTTACACTATATTTATTTATTTATTTATTTATTTTTTATTTATTTGTCACATTGTGTACAAGTACTTAACATGAGGAAGGCACAACAGGCTCATGCCCAAAACTGTCCCATTTCCAATTTATACTGTCCAAATCAAAATGTTGGTTATGTCACTTTCACTTTTCAAAATTCAATTTACGCTCTTCAATACTCAGATAAACAAGCAAATTTTGAATCAAATAGATACTATTAGAGTCCAAAATACCAAAAAATCTAGAACAGTAACTTATTAATTATTTAAAAGTCTAAATTTTGAATGAAACTAGAAATTTTTGAACTAAAACTTCACACTACACACAAAACAACAGCTGATGTTATTCACCCAGTCTGTGGATGATCAACTGATGCCCTTTAACTTTATAGCCCTTTAAAGGGCTATACTATAGCCTTTAACAAGGAACTAAACTATAGATATACTAAAACTTATTCATATTATAAATATATACCGAAGAATACATAGAATTACATCCCACACAGTTGTGCCATGTCCATGTCTGAGTCTCATATTGTCTGAGACTTATATATTCATACAACTTCTCATATACAATATATACTCAATATTAAACTATATACTCATATATACAATATATATACTCATATACAAATATATATGAATATTGTGCACAGTTTTGGGTTCTATTATAGTGCTGCACTCTGGTGGTGAGAAGTCGCATTAATAACACACTGAATACAAGTGTCACCGCTTGTGAAATTCATTTTGAAGTGTCAGGATTCCTCATGTGTAACAATATATACTTCCCATTCAATTAACACTGCCAGTTTGTAAGGGATCTATTCATGACTGTCTAGAAAGGAATAACGTCTGCTGAATGTATATAAATATAGGATAATATATGATGATGAAAACAGAGATATATCATGGATGTAGATAGTCAATGTAAACTTGTGAATACCATGTTGTGTCTGGTCTACTGTATATTCCTTATACTTGAAACCACTTCACTTATAGGGGTTACTTTATTCAAAAATCTGGTGTGGCGCACTCACACAACTTTCCTTGCCGTTATGAAAATTGATCACCTGACGCTAGTATTCCCGCGCATCTCAAGTCTTCTATTCAAAGATTTGAGCCAGCTGGTGACAGGGCAATAACGCTGGAGACACACATGAGGTCTGCTATCTCTTCATAGTGAATGATTTAATAGAATCAACAATAATTTGCAATTGAATAATCACATTTTCTCGAATTTAAAGCTTATTTTCAATCTTAGGTGAAAATGTTACTGAACATTAATTGTAGAGATTTTCATGCTCAATCTACTCCACTTGATTTTTTTTGTTTCAATTGTATCTGAAGCCTGATAATTGGGAATCTATCTGCATTGATGGAGCGGAGCTCCTGAAATTTTTACAGATATGGGACTGTGGCAATTGATAGAGCTTATCGATGACTATTTTAGGTATGAATTTGATCAAAATCGTTGGAGCCGTTCTGAGAAAATCACGAAAAACCCTGTTTTGACAACATTTCGCCATTCTAGCCGCCATCTTGAATTGCATTTGATCGAAATTGTTCGTGTCGGATCCTTATAGTGATAGGACCTCAAGTTCCAAATTTCAAGTCATTCCGTTAATTGGGTGATGAGATATCGTGTACACAGACGCACATACACTCATACACACACACACACACACACACACACACACACACACACACACACACCACACACACACACACACACCACACACACACACACACAACACACACACACACACACACACAACCACACACACACACACACAACACACAACACACACACACACACACACACCACACCACACACACACACACACACACAACACACACACACACACACAACACACACACACACACACCACACACACACACACACACACACCACAACACACAACACACACACACACACACACACACACACACCACCACCACACACACACACATACATACATACATACAGACCAATACCCAAAACCAGTTTTTTTGACTCAGGGACCTTGAAACGTATAGAAATTTAGAAATTGGGGTACCTTAATTTTTTTCGGAAAGCAATACTTTCCTTACCTATGGCAATAGGGCAAGGAAAGTAAAATATCGGGTCACCGAGCTTCCCCCGTTATTTTTATTTATTGATAAACAGAACACAATTCTCTAAAATGATCGTGTTTATATTTCACAGCTGGCTCCACGTAATCTTATAAATTTCGGGGATGCGATATTTTGATTTTTCACATACTCACTTTTTTACTATCCACAGCTGTTTCAGCCAAGGATGAATTATCCTTTTAATGTCGTTCAGTGAGTTTTCTCAAGGATGAGACCTAGTGCAATCGAATCTTTACATCATAAACCTACTATGTTCCAAATTTCGTGAAAACCGTTACAGCCGTTTTCGAGATCCGTTAAACATAAATAGCCTGATATAAAAATAGCCAGATATATAAATACAGAAATTGCTCGCTTAATATAATAGGATTGATAGAAAACAATATAAAAACATGTTTTTATATTGTTTTTATTAATCCTTATATTTTCCCTGTTCATATTCTTTATTCAGAGAGATAGCCTACACATGAAAATGTGATATAAACATAGACGACTAGTGGAATTTTCTGTATATATTATGCGGTAAAAATGCGGGATTTCTTGACCCCAGTTGCTTTATGGAATCAAGGTCAGGCTAGGCTTCATGAATGGTGATTTCTATTGTAACTTATATCCAAAGTGGGATTATTTTTGTGTGTAAACCTAAAATGGTGTAGAATTAGTATAATTCTCAGTGTACGAACACAGAAAGGATGTTGGTGTTAAATAAAGTGAAAATCCTAGTGTACATAACACACAATCGTCATTCGTATTGTCTTTGATGCACAAATAATACCAGAAAATAGAAACGGGTTCTATTTGAATATAGTAGTGCTGTATTTGTAATGTAATGTGGTCTACTACATTGCAATGTATTTGTAATGTAATGTGGTCTACTACATTGCAATGTATTTGTAATGTAATGTGATCTTCTACATTGCAATGTATTTGTAACATACGTAATAGAAAGGTTTTGGGATATAGTATCACTGAATACGCTTTTGTCCACTGCACCGGTGAGTGTGAACCATTAATTTTGTGCTTGTTAAATATAATAATTACTTGGAATGTATACGGTTTAGATACAAGAGTTTGTCTTTCAGCTTTATTTAGCGCCAGGATTAGTTTGGATCAGACATGCATTGTTCGATTATATGGAACAATATGATTCAGGAGTGATTTAATACTGCGCAATCCTTAAGTATGCTTCAAGGAGATACTAGTAGTTCTGCGAACAGTAGACCTCGCTCATGAATACAACTTTCAATCTAATGAAAGGGCCAATACAATAAGTACAGTATATTGTGAAGATTCAGCCATGTCATATTTTATTTTCTCCATTGAAAGTGCTAGAGACACTGTTTGAAGAGACACTGGACTTATCAAGGAGGTACCTTTATATCAAATACATACAAATTTACCTTTCAAATGAAACACTAAGAAATTGTCAAAAAAACCCAGATTCATTGATACTTAGAAAGACCAGTTTCGGTTTCATCAGAGTTTATCAGACATTGGCAATGGTGTGATCACCGAAACCGGTCTTTCTAAGTAACAATAAATACGTGGTTTTTTGACAATTTCTTAGTCTTTTTCATTTAATATGAATATTACCAGAATATCAACTTCTCAACTACACAAAAAAAAAAACAAATTAACCTTTATACCTTTACATACAATTTTTTTTCTACAACTGCAGTATTGGACTCCAATACAATAAATTTTTTTTTAAATAATTTATCCATTAATTTGATAAATCAATTAATATAATAGGATGATTCAATTTGATTATTCTATCCAATCATAATTATTCATTTTATAATGATATATTATGGGAATAAGATGAAACAATTAGTATTATCTGCAAAGAAATTTTGGTAGGAACGAGATTTGAACCTGGGTCCC